>NC_077231.1:183469602-183769602 GCF_027887165.1 Monodelphis domestica
TTTTCGCAACAGCTATGGAATTTTCTATAAATGTAGATTTTTTTAATTAAAAAATACCAATTTCTTAAGCATAGGCAACAAAAAGTAAATAAAAGCTATAAATTCCACTAAGCAAAGGAATATTATAATTTATAGTTTGCTGCAGGGTTGTAGAGAAATGCATGTAGATACTAATCCCAAAGCATCATCATTTATAAAGCTGATGGGTTGGTTCTTCATGCACATATCTTTGAAAACTATATTTGGTTTTTGCAGTGTTAGCACAAAGAAAGAATACTGATGCACAAATACTACAGAAATTTCTCCCTAAAATGGGTCTCTGAATATCCCCGAACTGTTAAAACGTGAAATTATGGCAAATGTTTCCAATGCAATAAGAAACAAAAATAAGCCATATTTTTCATGAATATGCCAGGAGTATCATGATTCATAGCACATGTGATGCACGATTGTCAAGAAGCATCCCATTATTACAATGGAGGGAATATAGATCAACTCTTCCCTTGTCCCAAGTACCGCGTAAATGGAAACATACATACCTGCCCATACCAACTATATTCCAGCATCGTACAATTGGGGAAACCAAGGCTTTCAGTACTCAGAATTAGAGGGTGAATGGCAGTTGCTTCATTCAGTAGGACTCTTATGGGTTAGCTGCCACTTTTCCTTCCAGAGGAGTGGGCTACCATCCACGCACTGCTTCTTACTCAACCACCAGTGCAGCAACAATCAGAGCTCTGTTGCGATGTTGTGCTCTTACAGCTCAACCCTGTTGATAATGAACCTGAACCCATTATTTTGAGTCAATGAATTGAGAGAAATAGGGCAAAGAATGAAAGCCACAGGGCCAATTACCAGCATTCTTTGATGTATTACTAGCTAGCACCCACCAAATCACTTTGTGTCTTTGTCTTGATCCCCTCTGTTATTCATTAATTATTCTAGAAGGGTTAGAGTTCAGATAGCTAATTGCACAGACAGTCTTACTTGGTGGGGATTCTCCCTTCACTGACACTTTCCCCAACTGTGCCCAGCCACCTTGTATTATGCCAATTAATCCAATTCTTGGCATTTTTGCACAGACTTCCAGGTTCTTTTCATGCTTTGCCTAAAAGATTTCCATGGGGCCTGCCTATGACAGAGGCCAAAATAGCTTTAGGAACTAGGTTAAATGTTTTCTAGTTAGAGAATTTTCTACTTAAAGTTGGATTATATTATTTTCTGTTTTGTATGTGTCCTAATCATAGCTCTAGAATTTTTACTAAAATTATAAAACAAAAGAATTTTGTTAAAGAAGTCATGAATTTTTAATAATGCTGTTTTTTCATTTCAGTCTATTCCATTAAAAGTCATCTTGTTCAATTGTTTTCAATAATCTGACTCTTCATGACTCCATTTAGAGTTTTCTTGACAAAGATAATAGAATTATTTGCTATTTTGTTCTCCAGCTCATTTTACCAATGAGGAAACTTGAGCAAACAAGATTAAGTGACTTATTCAGTGTCACACAGCTTGTAAGTATCTAAAACCAGATTTGAACTAAGAAAGATGAATCTTTCTGACTCTAAGTCCTGCACTCTATCCCCTGTACCACCCATGGGCCTTGCAAATAACACCCTCTGTCCTTATAAATTAGGATATAAATAGAGAAACTTTACCAAATTTTCCCCAAGTAATATTTTTCCTTAGTAATATTATAATTTTTCTTTAGTAATATTATTATAATTTTTCACAATTTCTTCCTATTTTCTGAGAAGCCATAACTTATTTTAAATAAACTCATTATGTTTCCATATTTTCTTAAAGTCAAATTGAGAATTATCTATAACCACTACAAAGGAGAAAGAAGAAAAGGAAAGCCTCTGAATTCTCCCCCTCCCTTCCCACTACCCTTTCCCAGAGGCTACCATTGTGCCTTGTACAGAGTGGGTACATGGTTGAAAAAATTTATTATTCGACTATGTACTTTGTTGTTGTTGAGAAATTTTAGTTGTGTCAGATTCTTTGTGATCCTATTTGGGGTTTTCTTGGCAAAGATACTGAAGTGGTTTGCCATTTCCTTCTCTACTTCTTGAGAGATGAAACAATAGAGGCAAATAGGGTTAAGTGATTTGCCCAAGGTCACACAGCTACTAAGTGGCAGAGGTCAGAGTTGAAGTCTGACTCTAGACTTGGCTCTTTATCTACTATGCTATTTAACTACCCCTACCCTTTGTGGCCACTTAATAATTTTTTTCCTTTGTTGTAGAAGATATTGACAACTTTAATATTAGGATAAGAAATTTATAGTTACTTAATCTTAACAGAGAAATGTAATAGAAACATGTAGTCACTAATGATGCTCTTTGATGGATCCATCATCTCAGTGATATGGATTACATACATGTAGCATATGAGATGGGACACAATATATCACAGCCCAACTATGCCTCTTCATTTTGTGATTCTTGTTTCCCCATAAAGCCTCTAAATCTTACCAACATACTAGAGACTTTACTCTAAAACTTCAGAAATTTTATGATATCGCTCTCTTTGTCCTGGCTCTCACTACCTGATTGCCTTTTCTGAGCTAGTTCTAACTCAGTTCAGTTCCATTTGTAAGTGATTCAACAGATAACAAAAGGAGATTTACTTGCCTGTAATAGCAAAAGGATATTCCAAAATAAAGTAGATGTCTTTAAGAATGCCTTGAGTTCATTCAGCTGAGAGAAGCCTCCTTGTTGGAGCTGCCCATTGGGAACCACTAGTTGAAGTTCAGAGAGCACCTAGGAGTCCTCCTGGCCTTCTAGTATTCCAACAGTGAGGTAGTAACATCAGCAGTCTAAGCCTCTCAACCTCTAAGCCAACCAAGTCTCAAGGTATTTTTCAATATGTATTAAAGAAAATTTGGCCAAGGGTGGAAGGTTCAAAACCATCCCCAAGCCACTTCACATTCCAATTATTCATTTCCTTGATGACATATTTTGAACCATGTCTTATTTGCAAATAATCATTGATAATATATTCCATCTTAGCCAAACAAACATTGATAAATCTTCCAAAGCATTCATAGTATAGAAATCCTATGCAACAATAGTCACAAAGTATATAATAATATGTCACAAAGATAATATAATGTGACTGGACAGGTTTTTTTTTATCAGAAATACAGGAATGGTTTAATATACAGAAAACTATCACTATAATTTATAATAATAACAAAATAAAAACTATATGATTATATCAACAGATACAGAAAAAGCCTTTCTATTTCTATTAAAAATTCTAGAAAGGATAGGTGTAAGTGGATTTATTTTCTTAAAATGATGTGAAGCTTCTACCTAAAACTATGAGCAAATATTATCTGTAATGGAAGGAAGCCAGAAATGAAACAAGGATGGCCATTCTCACCAATATTTTTTTAGCTTAGCGGTAGAAATTCTAGCCATAGCAATAAGAGTAGAAAAAAGACATTGAAGGAATCAGAATGGACAAGAAAATAATCAAACTATCTCTGTCTGCAGATGACATGATGGTATGTGAAGAAAATCCTAGAGATTGAACTAAAGAGCTAATTGAAATAATCAATAATTTTAGCAAAGTAGAAGGATATAAAATAAACCCACATTAATAATCAGCTTTCTTGTATATTACTAACAAAGTCCTATAAGAAGATATAGAGATATTCCATTTAAAACAACCACAGATAGAATAAAATACCTAGTAATATATCTGCTAAAACAAACTCAGGAACTATATGAATATACTTATAAAGCATTTGTATACAAATAAAGTCAGCTCTAAATAGAGAAATATTAATTTTTTCATGAGTGGCAAAGCCAACATAATATGACATATATAATTATAATTATATATTATATCAATATAAATTATAAATATAAACTATAAATATAAATACATATATAATTAATATAAAGTAATCTACTTATTCAATGTCATCCAAATTAAATGATCAAAAATTATTTTACTGAGTTATAAAAATAATAACAAAATTTATTTGGAAAAACAAACAATTAAGAATATGAAAAGAATTAATAAAAATGTAAAGGAAGGAGATCTAGCAATAGATTTCAAATTGTATTACAAAGCAGTAATTATCAAAAACATCTGGTCCTGGCCAAGAAATAAAAAGGCAGACCAGTGGAACAGAACAGAAATAAAATTGAAGTAAAAAATTATAGAAATCTTTTATTTGACCAAAGCATAGATCCAAGGAACAAAAAAAAAATCACATTTTAGTAAAAGTTTTGGGCATAACTGGAAAGTAGTTTGTCAGAAGCTAGGTATAGACCAATGACTTGCACCATTCACTAAGAAAAATCAAAATGAATCCATGGTCTAGACATAAAAGGAGATATAAGTAAATTGGAAACATAGGGAATATATTTCCCATCAGATTTATGGATAAGAGAAGAATTTATGAGTCAAAAAGAGATAGAGAGCATTGTGAAATGTAAAATTGATAATTTTGAGTACACTAAATCATAAAGTTTCTACACAAATCAAACAAAATATTGCCAAGATTAGAAAGAAAGCAGAAAACTGGGAGGGAAATTTTAAAGATTGCCTCTCAAATAGAGGTCTTATATCTAAAATATGTATAGAACTTTGTCAAATTTATAAAAATAAGAGCCATCCCCCAATTGATAAATGGGCAAAAGATATGAACAAATAATTTTAGATCAAGAAATGAAAACCATATATAGGTATATGAAAAAAACTCTATAATAATTTTGAGACATTAACTAAATACCAATTAGATTGGCTAAAATAATAAAAGAACAACATGACTAATAATGGAGGGGATGTGAACAAATAGGGACACTACTACACTATTGGTGGAACTGTGAACTGATCCAACTATTTTTGGAGAACAATTTCAAATTACAACCAAAGAGACAAATAATACAATACCACAGCTGAGTCTATTCCTCAAGGAGATCAGGGGAAAATGAAAAGAATCCATATGTTCCAAAATATTTATGGTAGCTGTCTTTGGGGTAGCAAAGATGGAAAATTGAGGGGATGCCCATCAATTGGAGAATAGCTATACAAGTTGTTGTAAATGATTATGATAGAATACTACTGCACCATTTGACACAATGAGCAGAGCAACTAAAAAAAAAAACTTGGAAAGAACGTTACATGGGAAAATGAACAGTGAAATGAAAAGAACCATGAGAACATTATACACAGCTAAAGAATTAATACTGGAGGAATAAATTTTGAATGTTACCTCCAGAGAGTTAACTGAAAGGTGAAAACATGAAAGATTTAATTTGTATAAATATGTTGGTCTCCTGTGAATTTTAAGTCTCCTACACTCCCCAACAACTGGGCTGGGACACTTGTGAATGGGATTTATTATATAGATATAAAGAAAAGAAAGTTAAACATATGAGATTTCTGATTTTATTTATATCTAATATTTTTATTTTTATATGAATATATTTTATATTATTTATATTATATTTTATGTTGATTATATTTATATTATATTTATATATTTATTTTTATATTTTTACTTTAGTTTTATAAAATTTGAGATAAAAAAGAACTCTAGTAAACTTTGTTTTTCAAATTCAGTTTCATAGGCTACCTTGTTATCAGATATGAACTCATTTGCTAACTTCCCCAAGTAAGTAACAAAAATCCAGTACTCCATAAACTATCAGGTCAAAAGAATAGCTCCAACACTGTGCATCTTACATTAAGCTATGGCTAATACTCCACAGCAGAGCAATTGAACAAGATCAAAGAAGAAAGGAATTATTTATAGATTTCATTTTATGTAAGACTATGAAGAGACTCAAGATGAATCTAAACTTTAGAATTATTATTCTACTTTGTTAGAGTAACCGTCCTCATTCTTAGTCATTAGAATCCACCATTAGGTAGAAGGGCTGTAAAATATACCTAGTTATTCTAGTCAAGATATCATCAGTGATTGAACTTTTAAAATTGACCTTTTGGCAAAGCTAGCGCAAAAACAACCAACCATGAACTCACAGTTATTAGTTGTATCCTTTCTACCTCTTTCTCATAAGATGAGTTAACATTAAAACTACAAAAAATAGTTCCATGAATTAATTTTCTCCTGCATACCTACATTTGTGCTGAAAACATACATCTTTCTTACCTGTGGCTTGCCTGTTCTTCATTTGTTTTAAAAAGGTCAATTACTCATTCTTTTAATCTAAGTTCTTTCACATCTGATTTATAAAGATACCCAGCTATTTTCCCCTTATGAAAATTAAAGGTAAAGGATAATACTCAAAAGGTTCTTTTCTTGTTTTTGCATTAATGGCATTTTACTTCATTTGCAAGTCCTTCAGCTTAGAAGATAATGCTATTCTGGCTCAACTTTAACCCCTCAAAGCTCTAAAGGCTTTGTTAGCCATTACTTTTTCCTCTTCAGTTCATTAAGTGAAATAAATCTCACTGCACATGGTCAATTACTTGCTATTCAAGTTTTAGGAATATTCTCAGACTAAAGTATATTATTTAAGAATGGTGCTTTGTTGAAGAAAGCCAAGTAAGTACTTGTACTTTCATGTACTTCCTACCTTTGTGCTATGATTCTCTATGGAATATCGTGGACTTGTCTTTTTAGTCTGTCTTCTCCCCATAATGTTTTTTAAACTCTTATATTTACCTACAGTAAATACTTTTTGAGGTACCTAAGTGGTATAATGGAGATGGAGAGCTGGACTAGGAATCAGGAAGACCATAGTTCAACTGCCTACTCAGACACTTCATAGTTGTGTGACTGATCAAGGTCCTTTTCCTCTGTCCATCTCAGTTTCCTCAACTGTAAAATGGGGAGGATAATAGCAACTATCTCCCAAGATTGTTGTGAAGAAAAAATGTGATATTTATAAAATGGCAGCCATGTTGTATGATGAGCAACTGTGAATGACTTAACTCTTCTTATCAAAACAATGAATTCTAAAGAGCTTGTGATGAAAAAAGTCATCTGCCTCCAGAGAAAGAGCTGATGGAATTTGATTGTAGACCAAAGCATACTGTTTCACTTTTTTTCTTCCATTTTAGGGGTTTCTTGTATTTGAGTTTTCATCTACAAAATGACTCATATAGACAAATGTTTTACATGATTGCACAAGTAGAGTTTATATCCAATTCCTCATTGTCTCAGGGATGTGGGAAAGGAAAGAGGGATAGAAGAAGGGAATTTGGAAGTAAAACTTAAAAGAATATTAAAAATTATTTTTATATTCAATTGGGGAAAATAAAATATAAAAAATTTGGAAGTAAAACTTTTAAAAGAATATTAAAAATTGTTTTTATATTCAATTGGGGAAAATAAAATATAAAAAATAAAGTACTTAGCACAGTCCCTGGTACACACCAGGCACTTAATAAGTGCCTATTATCTTTCTTTCCCTTCCCTTTTCCTATTGTCCCTAAGATAAAAAATAAAATCCTTAGCTGGTAGTTAAGGAGATTTATAACATTGCTCTAACCAGATTTTTAAGTTTATTTCATACTATGCATCTTGTTTTGTTTTGGAGATGACTTACATTAAACTTGACATAAAACTCCCAGATATTTTTCATATAAATTGTAATCTAGTCACAGATACCCTATGATATTCTATTTTGATGTCCCCTTTGTGTGTGTGTGTGTGTTTCAATCCTAAAAACTTCATTATTTCAGCAAATACCTATTGAGTACCTGTCAGGTACCATATAATTCTAAGCCCTAGGGATTTTTAGGGGGAGGTGGGGTGGTTAGAAGGGGAGAGAACAAGGGTACAATCTTTAATTCTATTGGTAAAAGGAACTCAGTAACAAAGTTCTTTATCAATAGGAATCACCATCGCTTCAGCATCTTACACTTTGGGAGACTTGTCTAGGGTATTGAGAGGTTATATGACTTGCCCAGGAAAAGAGCCAGTATCTGTAAGAGGCAAAACCTGAAACTAGGTCTCCCTGATTCTATGTATTATACCACATCAGATTCTATAGGTCCAGCTCTCAAGGAGCTTTTAGAAGAGTGTCATGGTCAGAAAGATTATTTCAGCAGTTAAGGGGAGTGTCCATCACACTCATGAAAAGTATTAAACACTTGATTGAAGTTAGAACAAAGATTAGAAGGATCAACAGTTCTGGTGAAAGAGAATAGACTTTTAATAATTATGGAAGATATAGGAAAACAATTCTCCAGATTCTTCCAACAAACACATTTATTATAGCTTTTCTTTGAGATAAGGAAAAGGTAATACGGAAGGTAGAATCAACAGGTCTTGGATGCTAAAAGGTTATGAGAAAGCAGACACTAAAATAATACTTGTAGAGCTGTGAATTGGTCAAACCATTCTAGAAAGTAAATTGGAATTATGGCAAAAAATTAATAAAATATCATGCTTTTTGACCCACAGATTCCACTATTAGGTATATACCAGAAGGTGATGAATGATTCTTTAAAAAAGTTCCCACATAGAAATGACTGGGGATGTAGACTCCAAATGAACATCCTAATGCAAACACCAACAACATGGAAATAGGTTCTGATCAAGGACACAAGTAATACCCAATGAAATTTCGTGTTGGCTGCGGGAAGGGTGGGTGTAGGGGAGGGAGGGAAATAATGTGATTATTGTAACCAAGGAATAATGTTCTAGATTGACTAAATAAATAATTTTTTTAAAAAAAAAGAAAGAAAAAAGTTCCCACATACATAAAAATATTTATAGCAAAGAAACTTTTAGGAGCTTCCACATCTGAATTTCCTATTGCCCATGAGGTTATTAGTATAGGATGTCCCAGTGAATAAATTATCAATACACATCAATGTTTTAGAAAGTGGTCTGGAACATTGGTTATATGACTTTCCCAAGCTCATACAGTCAGGGGCTATTAGAAGTGGGTTTTTTAACTCTAAGGTAAGGTCACTGCCCCATTGTCTCTCAATTGCTGACTAAATAATCAGACAGAAATAGTTAATTTGAGAGTTATGAAGTACAAGTATCTCTTCTACCTCATGACTTCCCCCATCATAGTTATGATATATTGAAGCTTGGCATAAGAAATTAAATAAGAAAGAAAAATAAATTAAATAGGAATTTGGGAGGAAGTTTTGCAGAAGCTACAAGTGACAGACAAAGGCCAACAGATGAATAGAAAAAGTTTAGAAATTCAGAAATGCATAAAATATATATACATAATATTGTATAGTAGCAACAAAGTTTATTTTTCACAATTTATTTTTAAAGTTAAAATGAGTAAAAATTATAAGTTTGTGAAAAGACCACAGAAGCCAAAAAATTTTATGCAGATTTTCCAAATCATGGGGCTGCCATGCCCCTAACTCTCACAATGTGGAAGGCATATCTATCTATATTACAATGAACCTGGCCAGTAGAGAACAGTCCAGTTATTAGAATCTCTTAAGAGACTTGAGACTATTTTGTAGGTAAGGTTTATAGGAGAATTAGACAAGGACTGAGTTTGGCCAATTTCTTTTTTTTTTTATACCCTTTCCTTCTGTCTTCAGATCAATACTATGTATTGGTCCCAAGGCAGAAGAGTAGCAAGAATTAGGCAGATAGGGGTTAAGTGGCTTGCCCAGGGTCACCCAAGTAGGAAATATCTGAGATCCAATTTGAACCCAGGACTTCCCATCTCTAAGGTTGGCTCTCAGTGCACTGAGCCACCTTGCTGCCCCTTGTCTGGTCAATTTCTTAGTTGTGTGGCCACAGGCAAGTCTTTGACTTGTAGCTAAGTCTTTATAGTACTTACCAGATAATCAAGTGAGCTAATATATACAATGCTATAAAAAATTTCAGAATCATAGCAATCATTCCTCCCAGGGTTCTCAGTGTCTTACCTTTATCCTCTAATGATAAATAATAAATTTATAATATGTTATTATAAACATGTAATAATATAATATACATAAATATATAATAAATAAAAATAATAAATAAAAGTCTTTTCAGGGAAAACTTTTGTACATGTGAATGTGCAATAGAATGGGGTGGAGGAAAAATTGTGTTAGCTATTGAATAATATTTATTAAAAACTTTGCATAAGCAAAGGCTTATGAGGAGAAAATATCTTTCAAAAAACTCTTTACAAGGGCAGAACTTTTGTAAAAATTGTTAATTATTTGATTCTAGACAGAGACTTTCTCAGTGCCTTTTTCAAGTTGTTATAAGTATGAAAAGCAGATGTGGCAAGGCATTTAATTGGTGATGCTGTCCACATGCCTTTTTCAATCTGATTCATTATTAATATTAAGCCTAGGGCTAGTGAATCATTTGTGAAATGGCTAGTGAACAATGTTAAGGTCAATTCATAATTAAGAACTTAACCTATTTTATACCTAATATTGAGTACAGTGTGATGACAACAGTGGTAGAATTGAGAGGAACTGACCTCTGATTAATGAAGATGTGAGTACAAATCCCACCTCTGGGCATATACTGGCATCTTTACCCTGGGAGAGTCACTGGATCTCTCAGTGTTCCCATGTTAACATTCTAAGCCTCCTCTTCCCTATTGAAATCCCTACTCTGCCTAATAAGTCTAGTATCTCCCCATCAAGTCTAGAACTCGGTACACAATCTGCTCTTTAAAATCTTTTCTATTCTGTCCTCAAACTAACTTGTCAAGTTCTTCAGGAATTCTGTGGTGCAGCCAAACTGGCTTTCTTACTGTTTCTTGCCCAGGACCTTCTTTCTATTTCCAGTCTTTTTACTTTTTCAGAAATTTCATTTTGTCCTCCTAACAACCTTAGCAAGTAGGTGCTATTATTATTCCCATTTCTTAGTTGAGGAAACTGAAGCAGACAGAGGTTAAGTGACTTGCCCAGAGTCACACAGCTAATAAGTATCTGAGTCCACATTTAATCTCAGCTCTTTCTGATTCCAGGTTCAGCACTATCTACTGCACTACCTCACCACAGAACTAAAGGTTTAGAAAGAGTGCAGGGCTAAAATGTACAGATCTGGGAGTTATCTGCATAGAAATGATAACTGAACACTGAAGCTGGTAGTTTCTGAGAGAGATATTATAGAAGCAGGAAAGGAGAGGGCTCAGTACAAAGCCTTGGAGTACACACTCCATACCTAGGGGGTTGGATAGAGATGGTTGATCCAGCAAAGAAAATTGAGAAGAAGTTGTCAGACATATAGAAGGACCAAGAAGAGGCAGAGTCATTCAAAAGAAACTGAGGCAAAAGTATCCCAAAGGAGAAAGTGGCCATGAAGGTTAAATGCCTTTGAATTTGGCAAATGAGACTCAATCACTGGTAACTTTGAAGAGAGTCATTTCAGTGGAATGATAAGGTTGGAGGCAGATTGGAAGGAGCTGAGAAATGAATAAGAAAAAAGAAGGTAGAAGGAATGAGTGTACATAGATTTTTACTAGAAATTTGTCTGGGAAAAGGAACAGATAGATGAATTCTTTATGTATACCTTATTTTACAACTATAGCTAGAGGGTGTAAAGGATGGTAGGATAATGGAAGGATTTTTGTTTGTTTATTTTTAGGATGGGGAAGATTTGAGTGAGTTTGCAAGCAGCAAAGACTTAATGAGTGCATAGGGAGAGACTAAAGATTAACAGGACTTTCTAACTCTGTTCCTTCACTCTTTTCAATTTATCTTTCCTATCAATCCAAAAATGACCTATCTTACACATAGTCCTGTTTATCTCTATTGCTTAGTAATGAAAATACTCATTCCTTTGCACATCGTTAAAAGGTCTTCCACAATCTGGTGCTAACCAGCCAAATAGCCTTATCTCATATTACTATCCTTTATCTAGTCCAACCAGGCTCTTGTCTACCTCATAAACAGAACGTCTTTATTTCAGGAAGAAAATAAGCATTTAATGAAGAAAACAAGATTATATATTCATTCAGGAAAGGAGGACAAGAAAAGGAAAACCAACTGTACTTGTAGAACTGTTGTGGGATAGTTTTGATATTTTGGGATTTTGAAATTTCTCCAGAAAGGTGAAACTCTCAATTAAAAAAATATATGTCTAAACTAATCAAATAATCCAGTAATATCCCAGAATTAAAAATGCCTATCAAATTGATGAGCAAAACTAGAACCATCTACCATTACTGAATTCTAGTACATTTCTTTCCTTCCTTTTAGTCACTAGGCAAAACTGACCAGACTGGATTTTTATATCTACTTATCTATATTTATCCAAACATGAAATATTATGCACATATATAATCACATATATTTATATGTAACTATATAGGGGTGTATACACATCTATATGTCTATGTGTAGATTTATACACATATACACACATATATGAACTTACAGATATATTAAAATTGTGGTCTATCTGCCTATTTATTATGAGCTCTGCATGTATATGTGCATATATTGGGCATGTAAGTGTCCTGTTTTCCCTCTTTAAGATTATCTTTCCCTGCCAAAGCCAGGCCAGAAGCAGAGAGGCTACTGCCAGGTCCATCCCACTCTGATCAGGATGGGAATTTTGACCACTGTTTCTGACCTGATCCAAATTTCTCCTCCTTAGGTAACCTAGTGCTCTTCTCTTTGGAACTCATAGCACTAAACTTAGTGTGGAAATCAAATAAGCTCAACCCATTTCAGTAGAGATCTGAATTCAAGCCAATTTCCCCAGTCTCAATCTTTCCATCAACAGAGATCACAGTCTTATTCCACTTTCACTAAATTTCTAGAAAACAAACAAACAAAATATATATAACAGCTCCTGGTCTAGAATCTTCCATGCTAAGCTTTGACCTAGAACAAATTTTCTAGTGATAGTTTTTGCCCTGGAAAATATTTTTATAATAGAACCACTGAGAGGTCTATAACTCCAGATAAACTGGCCAAATTCCCTTGAAATTCCCTATTTAAATGTCCACCAACCCTAGGCTTTTTTCCCTCTACTAATTGTCTGCCATAAGCTGCAGCTCAGCCTTTTGTCTCTGAAGCATTGCCCTTGTGAACTCATAAAGTGATCTTTTACCACTACTGAGAGTCTCAAGTGGCTATAATAAATGGTCAGATTGTTTGGTTCTTGCAATGGGCTTTTCGTTGATGCCAATTACAACTTGAACTTCACCTACTGAAAAAGCCTGCACTCCACTCAATTAGCCGTAAAAGGATTAAAACAGTTTTGGAACCGAAGATTCAAATAGACAAAAATCTTGGCAAAGCCCCATTTCATGTACCAAATTAATTCTAAAATAAATATCATCCTAAGATTAAAGTATTTCTAATCTATTAGGAATTTTAGCATTTTCCTTTCTAGCAAAAATTAATTTGAGAAAGTTTATCTCCTATTAATAATGTAGCTTTCATTGGACTCTTCTTAAGTTTTATTAAAAATGATTTTATAGGTCAATTTACATTTTAAAATATATTTCCTAGGTTCCAATGTTTCCATTTTTCTATTAAACATATTTTGATTTCAGGGGCATGGCATTTTTCAGGGTTACTTGACTAAGATCATTAGTTTCTATAAGCAAATTGGACAACTTCCACAAATAAGTTCCCATGAGTCCAGGATAATAGGGCAGAAGTGTCCAAAGTGAGAGGTCATTAGTATGTCTCCTCCCCACAGGAAAAAAAATGCAAAAAATGAAGATTGCCTCCCAAGCCACTGACTTGGTCTATAAGCTAATCTAGTCCTGAGTGCAAAGGTGAATCTGCAGAAATGAGTACAGACATCACTGTGAGCAGCCACCTCCTCTGCCTCTCCCAACCTACTGAGAGCCATATATAAAGCTTAAGATGACTCAAATGACTATTTTAACAACCCTTTAGCAGAGATTGGCAATCATTCATAGCAAATTGTTCTCCATACTTTCTGGCATTCAAAGGACATCTTTTAAGTACCTGTTTATCAATACTAATAAATGAGGTGATTTGAGGATTCCAAATGAGCAGAAGTCTTGGTCATTAATTCAAGGACACCATTTCTTGAAAGAATTCTAATTTCAGCAAATACACCCATGTGCATGTGTGTGTGTGTGTGTGTGTGTGTGTGTGTGTGTGTGTGTGTGTAGGGAAGGAGAAGAAAGAAGACAGGGATATTTACCCACACACATAGAAAGACAGAAATCTATAATAATATGGCAGAAAAATAGCAAACTTGAAGCCAGGAGGTCTCAATTCAAGTTACAGGTCTTACTCCTGTCTTACCTATATGATTGTGGTCCAGTCACCTTACTTCATTTCTAAACCTCAGTTTCCTCATCTATTAAATACAGGGATTGTACTTCATCTTAAAGATTTCCTCCTTTTCTAGATTAGATGATTTCAAATATACACACATAAATATATATACATATACATAGATACACATATATAATATTGTATATATATGCACATAAATTATACATATGGGGGAGGAAAAGAGAGACTAACCCTCAATTATTTCAATAGTATAGAAAATGCCTAAATAAGGGAACTCCCCTTAGTAATGCCTATCAGATCAATGTCAGCACTACACTACTCAATGTCTATTACTACACAATTCAATGTTAGAGAGATGCCTAGAGCACTAAGAGGTTCAGTGATTTTTCCAGGTAGCATAACTGTTATGTGTCCCAGGTGAGACTTGAACCCATGTTTCTTGACTCTGTGGCCAAACTGACTATGCCATGTTGTCTTATCACATTCACATACACACAAAACCAAATACTAAAGAAACTTAAAGAAGAAAGATAGGAGAACGTCCAAGAAAAGACTGCCTAAAAGAATGCTTGGATAAAATTCACTATCATATGCTTATTTAACACCTTTGACTTGAGAAACATATTGGAATACGGAGAAGAGAAATGGAATTGGACTCACATAAGATGTGGATTCAAATCTCACTTTTGATTTTTTTTTAGCAGTTGGATCCTAGATGTCTATATCAGTTTTTTCACCTACAAAAATAGAGACAATGATACTTACTTCACAGGGTTCTTTTGAAGATCAAATGGAATAATGTATAGTAAAAAACATACTGTTGCCAGCTGTGCAACCTTTCAAAATATTGTCACATACATAAAATTATTTGAAATTTTGACATAAATCATGGATTAAGCAAGTAGATTTCATGCATTGCCCTATGTAAGTGAATTCTGACCTCAATGTTATACCTGTGCAATATTCATTATCTCAAATTGGGTTGGGTGACACATGTTTTCCATTAGAATGTGTCATAAAATTCTAGTTTTATAAAAAAGTTTTTCTTATTTGAAAGTAATTTTAAGATAAGAAACTTGCTACCTCCCAGAATCCAGGAAGTGAACTGCTTGGAGAAGGTGCCATGGAGATGCCTGCAGAAACCTCACACTGCACCAAAAGATCCAGAATGAACTTTGGGTTATAGTAAAATTGAACTGTGGGGGGATTTGTAACACATTTATTTTGTATGTATACTCTTATGCCAAAGGGGACTGCCCCAACTGGCTTTTTGTCACTGTGCTTAGCAATCATTGGTTTTGTTCTCCTTTCCTTTTATCCAAAAATTATTGTAGTTTATAAATTGGTTATGTTTATAAGATCCATTGGGGAGACTAGTCTTCCAAAGGATTTCAGGGGGGATTGTGAAATTGGAGTCTGTTACCATAACAACTACGATGCCTACGATTCCCAGTAGTCCATTCACTTCCTGTCACTACATGATGATATAGACAGGAGATAAATTGTATGAAATTTGGTATCTAGATCTTTTTCCTTCCTGTTGGCTGCTTTGATGGAGGGGAATTTCTGAGCAGATAGATTAACTTAGTCAGGTGGTTCTATTTTGTCAGACAATAAACTTTAACAACATAATATTTAAAGTATTGGACATTAATTTAACTCTTACAAATGTCAGCTCCTTATAAGTAAGGATTTTAAAGATATTTATTGATATATATTTTAAAATTAGAAACATTAACAAATTACTCCTACTTTGTGAGAGGTCTCTTGTAGCAGAGTAAAATCATTAAGTAAATTAGAAATATATAAACCTTATCTGAAAGTACATGCTACATTTTGTATCTTACCATCTCTATCATTTCTCTAGTTTAAAAAATTGACAAAAATCTAATTTCTTTCCTGCTTTCTCTATTCCCATTAAAAAAGGAAAGGAAAACAAATCTCTTATAACAAATATGTATAGTCTAGTAAAACAAACTCCCTAAATGGTTGGGTTGTATGTGTATATACCTAGAAATGTATATAGAGATATGATACATAATATATATACCTATATATGTATATGTATGTATATATGTGTATATATGTATATACCTATATATGTATATGCATGTATGTATATATGTGTGTGTGTGTATGTGTGTGTATATATACCAGAGAGGGAAAGATTATGGACTTAGTGCTGATATAGATATCTGATATTCTTTAATCTTATTATATAACTAAGGACTCCCAAATGCAAGCAATCCTTCAGCCAAGACTCACCAATAGCAGTGCCTGGTTCTTTCCAATTCTAAATCCCATGAACAAAAGTTAGGATGAATGAACTGAAAAAACAAAAATTGCATAAGATAATATGCCTAGAATTTATTATTCTAGTATATGTGTATGTTTTTTAAAGGGCTGTTATATAAACTACATTTAAATGAGTTGCTGTATATGGAATAATACATAATAAATTTTAAAATAAACTAGTGAAGCTAAGAATAATCTTGATTTCTATATGAAGATGACAAGCACTCCAGAGAATTTGCCCCTAGCATCTGTTAACTTGAACATGTTTTTATCTAATAGAATTGGCTTGAAGTCAAATGGGTGAAAACAATTGTGAATATGATTAATTTTTTTTTCACACATCTAGTTCTGGTCTAGATGTCAGCCTATGGCTTCTGTAAGCAATACCATCTAATCATAAGTATTGTTTATTTAAACTCACACATTAAAGTATTTTTCCATAGATGTATAATAATTATGCAACTAATTATCTAACCTGGTGGGCATTATTCCTCTGCATTTATTATTTTTGTTTCAATGGTAATTATAATGCTCATTATTGTAAACAGTGGCTGTATTAAACATCGATGTTACCATACTTTACCCTTCACAACAAATTGAAGTTCAATTGCTAACTCCCATCAAGTATCTATTAAACTTGGGATCAAGGTCTTAATATATGATACCATTATTTAAATATATGTAGGACTATTAGTTACATATGAAAATATTGGTTATTTTTCAACTTTCTTTAACAGGTACTATAATAAATACCTTCAACAGAATTATTAAAATGACTTTTAGAGATTAGGATTATAATATATCGGTGACCTAATATGCCTTCAGATTTAACTTTTTCAAAGTCAATTTAAATTCTTTAAAACCACCAAATTTAAAAAAATTATGTTGCCTTAAATTCTAGTCAAATAAATATGTTCTTCCCAATCTTAATACTATTTGCAAACTACACACCCATACTGCAAAACTTCAAACATACACATAGCACTATAATATCAAAATATGCCCACTCTCCTTAATGAAGAATCGATCTTTTCCTATCTTACTAGATGTTTGGATTTTTAATGAGATAGAACTATTTCCACATATGGATATTAATAGTGTTAATAGATGATCATGCCAATGATGATAAGATAATGAAAAAAGGTTTGCTTGACCCATTTCTGCTTTTGAATTGCAAGTGACTGATAATATGGCAAAAACCAATGAAGTTCTTCAAATGAAAATGAACTCTCAGACTGAAATAATGATTTTAGCATTTTATTGGTCTCCCTTCCTCTGATGTTTCCCCTACCCATTGAGAAGACAAAAAATGTGATACTAATTATATATATAAATATAAAAATATATATACACATCTGTAGTCATGTAAGATGTATTTTTTATTAGTCATACAGCCAAAAAAGCAAGAGAAATTAAAAAATGCTTTTTTATCTGCTGAGTTCATCATTATTCTTTATATTTTCAACATTACCATTTTTTCAACATGTCCCATTTTTTAAATATCTTTCTGATGATATGTTTTTACTAACTTTGTGTTGCAGCCTAAGCAAATCTACTCTCTCCATATTGCCATATATATGAAATTCAAATTTAATTATTTATCTACAGTGTATTCCATATCTCAAAGCTATATAGTAGTACTGAAAGAATACTGATGTAAAAAAGATGGGCTATTTCACCGAAAGATAGATGTTATGAGATGATAATAAAGTTCTTAAAAGAAGAACTACAATTCACAATTGTGTCAAAGAATATTTCAAATCACTAATATTAATTCTATTGCAGCTCACAATAATTATGAAGTTTAATCTCATACTCAGCAAATTAGAAAAGATGATAAAATATGAGAATAGTTGATGTTGGAAGGGCTAGGGGAAGACAAGAATCTTAATGTAGTGTTGCTAGAGCTAAAAATTGGCATATGGAAAGTAATTCAGAATTTTAAAAAATAAAGTATTTAAAATATCAAAGTCCTTTAATTCAGAGATTCTATTTCTTGGCATATTTGCCTAACAATACAACAATAAGTTATAGCAGAACTTTTATGGTAGCAAAGAATTAAAAACAAAGTAGTTGATTATTGAGTAAGGAATGGCTAAACAAAATGTATAATATACATATAATGGAGTATTACTGTATTATTGAGTATCAGCTAGATGATGCAATGGATAGAATATTGGGCCTATATTTTGGAAGACTTGAGTTCAAATTGGGCCTCAGGCTCTTCCTAGACCTTGACCTCTCTTTGGATCTGTTTTCTCATCTATAAAATAGAGATAATAACAGCAGCTACTTACCAGTATGGTTGTGAAGATGAAATGAGATAATAATTGCAAAGGCCTTAGAACAGTATCTGGTACATAGTAAAGTGCAATATAAGATATTAGTATTATAACTATTTACACAATTATTGTAAGAAACAACAAATTTGGTACAAGTGTAAAATCAATTAATAAGGTAAGTTCAGGGGATAAGGATTAAAACAATCTAGCTAGAGGCTTTAATAACGAGTCGAGAGAAAGATTAGAAAGGTAAATTAAGATAAGATGGATCAGAAAGGGAATCTAAAATCTGGAAAAGTGATTAGGACAGTATTGGCAAAATTCAAGATGGAGGTGGTAAGGGACTGGATTTAAATGGTTAAAATCCAAAATGAAAATCAGAGATAAATGTGAGAGAAGTTACAAAGGAAAAGTCATTGAATAAAACCATTTAAAAATTGGATATTGCAGGAGATACGAGTCAAAGATGACATCATAGTAATGAAGCTGGGTCATTGGAAGAGCAATTTTATTAATTATTAATTAATTGTTATTATTTATTAATGAATTTCTATTCATTAATAGAAATAAAGTATTCAAATGGTAGCTGGTTTTAGAAGAAAGATCATGAATTAAGTTTTTAATTTAAGTCTATTTATTTGGGGTTTTTTTGTTACATTAAAATACTCAGCTAACTCTCTTCTCTCCTCCCATTAGAGAAGGCATCATTTGACTAAAAGATAAATGCATATATAAAAATATGCCTTACTTATTTCTATTTATCAGATATTTCTCTGGAGATTCAACACAGAAATCATTCTATAGATTGTACAATAGAAACAACATTTCTATTGTATATCATATTTCCTTGGTTCTGCTCATTTCATTTTTATAATTTATGTAGGCCTTTCCATGTTTTTCCAAGATTAACCTACTCATCATTTCTCATGTATTCCATCACAATCGTATGCTACAACTTATTTAGTTCCCATTTGAGGGGCCTCCCTTCAATTTTCAGTTCTTTGCCACCACAAAAAGAAACTACTATAAATATTTTAAAACATATAGATTCTTTTCCTTTTATCTTAATCAACTTAGGAAATTAACCTAATAGTAGTATTGCTGGGTCAAAAAATATATAGAGTTTTATAACTTTTTGAGTATATTTCCATATTGCTTTCCAGAATGGTTCAATTTTTTAAAAGATGGTGGTTCAGCAAAAATTCAGTATTGACTGGAGCACCAGATGACTAGTACTATATAGATTTGAGAGTCATCTTTTTAGGGTGATGATTGAAACAAAAAAATGATTCCTGTTAATTAAATCCCTATTCTGCATGAGGTACTGTGCTGGCTATTTTAGTGCATTCAAATATGTGACCTTCTTTCTTAAAACTTACAAGTGATGAAATACCAACTTCTTTGTACTTATCTGGCAATTTAAGACTTTTTCCCTTACTTTTATCATTTAATCAAAACTTTAATATCATCTTTCTCTCCAAGCAGTGCTGAAAGTTTATTTAAATTGTCCATGTTAACATGAGTTCTCTGGTTGTACTCTCAGTATATTGAAAAGATTTCATTCACTATCATTGTTTTTTAAAACTGATGTCCATGAGGAATTCTCCACCTCCCCCCACCCCAGTATCCAAAACTTTAGAGGACTAAGAGGAGCAGCTTGATATTTTTTTCTAGGTATGTTTTGACAGTTATTGAATAGAAATGGGTAGTAATCAGTACTTATGGGTTCATGTGAATGTGTTAAAGGATAAACAATAGACTTTTAAGTAGTAGAGAAAGGTCACAAAACTATGAAAACTAGACTTAATTTTGAGGAAAAAAGAGGATGAACTTAAAAAAAGAAAAAAAGTTATATATATATATATGCACATATATATATATATATATATATATATCTTTTAGTCCAAATTATAGTACTATTAGGCATAGAGGGAAAGGAACCATATGTAAAAAATATTTGTAACAGCAACTTTTGTCATAGCAAAAAACTGGAAACAAAATGGAGGTTCACCAGTTGGGAAATATTGCGTACTTTATGGTAAATGAATAGTAATGAACCATATGTAATGATGATTATCACAGAAACAGAGAAATCTAGAAAAAATAATATGAACTGATGCAGAGTGAAGTGACCAGAATCAGGAGAACTGTTTCCACAATGATCACAATAATTTAAAAGAAGACAGCTTTGAAAGACTTTAGAAAATGGATCATCAGTGACCAGTCACAGCTGATGATAGAAGTCTGATAAGCATGGCTCCTTCTTCTTGACAAAGAGGCCAATGGATCAATCAAAGGTTCAGAATGAGATAAATGTTTTCAGATATAGACAATATATTGATTTTTCTCAGGGGACTTTATCTGGAGTACAAGGGGAAAAAGGCCATTGGTAACAATGAGAATTTTTTAAAAGAAAAAAAAAAAGAGTAGAGAATCAATTAAATATTTAAAAAGTAAACTAGAGACCAAGAGCAAAAGGAAGTTGAGAAATGGATACAAATAGAGAAGTTTTGTTACTATTTTGTTAAATTTAACATAGACTTTAAAAGATAAAAGAAGCATATTACAAGTCTACAGTTTAATTGTACAAAATTAGAGAATATAAAACTATTATCTAAAAAATTCACATTTGCTCTTACTTGACAATACGTTTACTTAAAAGATAGGGACAAATGAAACAGACTAGGTCAACTACTATGACAGAGAACATATCTAGGCATTATATTTTAGGAAGAATATTTATGAGCTAGAGACCATTTAGAGTAAAACAACATTTAAGGTAAAAGAATTGGGGGTGCTTAGCCTGGGGAAGAGAAGATTTATGGCAAAATGGGAGATGTTTTTCCAGTATTTGAAGGGCTACCATGTGAGAAAAAGAAAAAAAAATCAGATTTGTTCTGCATGACCACAAAGAGTAGGAAAAAAAACCAATAGGTGAGAACTGCAAAGGGACATGTTTAGGTTTCATATTGGGGGAAATGTCCTAATAATTAAAGCTAAATCAAACTAGAATGAGGTGCCTCCTGAATAGAAATTTACAAATGAAATCCTGATGACCAGTTGTCAAGATCTTTAAATAAGAAGTAGAGAGTTTTAAGCATTGTATTCCTGTGCTGGTTTTACTAAAGTAAAACAGAATTTACTATAAGGTAAGATAATAGATTATACAAAAATTTACCAGAAGGCCCAAAGAATGAGAAATACTGGTTAATTTGGCCAAATAATCCATAAATAGTCAATCATTTAAATTTAAATTTTCATTGTTGAAAAGTTTTCTAAAATGCCTTAACATTTTTCTGAGTTACCTTTTGAACATTAGTTTACAATGTAAAGTAATATGATGAGAAAGGGACTGGAGGTCATGGTGAATGGGAACAGACCACATCTATCCTGAATTAGGTTATATTCTAGATCTCTATACATATATTTTCCCCATTGGGGAAGGATCCAAGTATTATCTAATTTTTTTAATCTACCAGGATTTAGCAAGTTGCTAAACACATCACAAACCTTTGAAAAAGATTTATGGGCTTGATTGTTGTTGAATTATACATAAATGCAGAGATTCTGTGGCTTATTGAATAGAGAGCGTCAGGGAGATCTGGGTTCGGTCTTATCCCCAACACATACTAGCAGTATGACCCTATGTAAGTCTATTAACTCTCTAATAGTATAAGCTGTAGAAAAGGAACCAACTTTCACTGGTAGGGGAAGAATTCTTATTTGAAAATCATCTATACCAAAAAAATCACAGACCCGGTCACCATCTCCATATGTAAAGTCACCATACATACTATTATCCCTTATGAAATTTTATTTTGATTAAAACAATTCTTTTTTTTAATTTGGTTATTTCAAAACATTACTCATTGGAGACAAAGATCATTTCTTTTTCCTCTCCCCCCCCCCCCAATAACCGACGCACAATTCCACTGGGTTTCACATGTGTAAAACAATTCTTATAGAAGGGGGCAGTCAGTTGCAAAATGTACCCTGACCAAAAAGCTAAAAAGACAAAAAAATGTCCATTTAATATTGAAATTTCTCCAAATTCTTATTTTTTAAAACATCATCAACAAATCTTGACCATAACTAAGTTTTATTTAAGTTATTCAAACAATTTGGTGAGGATATCAGTATGAAAAACATCACATTCTTCAGATAACTTTGCTATTCTAAAACCAAAAGCCTATGAATCTTCATGCTCCGGGGCATAATTTGATTACCAGCTGGGGTCAGAAAGAAATTTCCCCTATTGTATATTATTATCAATTACCATAGGTGCAATATGAGCAAAGAAAAAGTCAGAGGGGTTATGCCTGCCTCTAAAGCATCTGGTATTGGATGCTTTCAGAGTGAGAATTTGGGATTAGATAAAATGTTCAATTGTTCCTGTATGTCAATTCTGATGTTCCTAGGAGCTGCCAATGTGACATTGCTGTCACAAGGGAGGGATTTCCTGTGGAACAGATGTCACTTACAGTATTATGTGGGCTATCTATCTCCACAAATAATTGCCTGGCACTTATGCCCTATGGCAAGGGTCTGAAAAATGTGTTAGTGAGATAACATACCATCCAAGCAGATGGGCATGGATAAAGGAAGGAAAGAGAGCATACTGTGCCTGAAATGTATTTGTAAAAGCCAGATGGGAATATTGAAACAGATGTCTTTCCTCATCTTCAATGACTAAGGCACATTATGGGGATTTGCCAGTTATTTCTCCATTTCTAAACTAGGCTACGTTTCAAAAATTACCTTTGATTGGGTATGAGGAGCCATTGGGTCCCAGCTTACTGAAACAAAGGTTCCTTCCTTTTCTGGTCTAAGTAGGCAGTTCCAAGTGAAATGATCAAGACAAACTCCTCTATGTTACCTAAAGACCTGAAAAGGGGATAGGAATACCACCAAAATAAAAAAGGTAGACTAAGAATAAGAGAAAAGTAGGCCAGGTTAAGAGAATAGGTACAAAGAATGACAATGAGCTTGTAGGTTCCTGCATTGAGCTGTAACTTGTAAGAGATTGGAAGAGAGGAGAAAAACATTCTTTTAAAGTTTGAAGTCTCAAAAAAAATCAAAGAAAGGCTTTTTCTGATACACAAGGGAAAAGTTAATAACAGTTCTGAGATGGCAACATATTCTTCTTTTAATGGAAAGAAAAGGAAATTATGTAAGGGTAGGTGAGGAACCAGGCCAAAACTAATATAACAAGTATGATGCTTTCAATCCATCAGACACTGACCCCCATGCTAAGGTTCAATTTCTTCACACCTTCAATTATCTGAAATAGCTACCCAAAACAACTAGCCCTGGTGCATTAATGTAAAAGGCAGAAAATGGCACCAAGTCTCAGTAAATTCCTTTTTTTTTAGATTTTAAACTTTATTTTAATCTTAAAAATATGTTACTGATAACATGGACAAGAAAACAGAAAATGCATTTATACATTTTGTTTTGACACAAATGTTACTTCCCAACACCAAAACATACTCCTTCCAATAAAATGTTTGATCACCATTTGTTCAAAGGGAATGAATGTGTCTTTGGGCTTTGGTGGTATGGTATGAACATTTTCTGTCCTGGGTTTTGTTGCCTCTCCATAATGATTATATTTACCTTGTTTTGATAGGTAGTGTATACTGTTGTCCCACTTTGGATCCTATCCATCACTTCCTAGAATGTTGCCATTCAGAGCCTACCAGTAAATGATGGATTGATGAAGTCAGGTACCCCCAAACTGGGAAGCTATTGAGTGATTCTTTAGTTATGCATATTGGAATAAATAATAGTCATTCAAATTATTAATTAGTTATGAATTATACATAGTGGTGAGTGAAATAATGATTATTCTTTTAAAATCAAATTGATATAAGATAGTGAGTACCTTGGACGATGGGCTAAGAATTTAAAGATAAAGCTCAATTTTGATGAACAATA
Source organism: Monodelphis domestica (assembly GCF_027887165.1). Taxonomy (NCBI): domain Eukaryota; kingdom Metazoa; phylum Chordata; class Mammalia; order Didelphimorphia; family Didelphidae; genus Monodelphis; species Monodelphis domestica. The sequence goes on from NC_077231.1 coordinate 183,494,277, forward strand.
AAAATTATTAAGTAGGGGACATTTTATAAAGGAAGGACAAGCAAAATGTATTTAGGAAGAAAATAAATCATTCAATAAAAATATAAGATAAGGAATAACTCATCTTTCATGTAGTTAAAACTAAACTAAACCAAAAATCTGAAATCTGAATAAACATATATATACTTTTGGCTAAAAATTCTAAGTGATATCTATTTTAAATTCCCATTTTTAATGGTGAGAAAGCAAAAAAAATGGCATAACTTTTTAAATAAGTAATTGAAATCTAAATCATAAGGTATCAAAATTACTAGCTAAACTTTAGCTAGTAAATGGGAAATTATTCTTCCAAGCAAACTGAACACATCAGTTGGGACAGGTAATGAAAGAATAAGTTGGAGAGTTCTCTGGCAAAGGCAACCTTTTATCTGATTGAAAGACAATCCATGACTGTTTCTTGAGCAGTGATAATATTTTTAATCAAATTTTATCTTTTTTCCAAAGGGTAAAGAAAAGTTGTTCCTTGAAGAAAAGAACCAGTTGTCTTTAACTAATGGAGTTCGAACTTCCCCAAACCAAGAGTTTTAGAAGAAAAAGTTGGATCTTCTGTCAGTTAATTAAATCACCTTTAATTCAGACTATAACTTCTCCCAACAATCACTGAGTGATTCCTTATAACAAGGAATAAAAAAAGAAAAGAAAAGAAAATCACATTAGCAAAAAAAACCCAAATGCCTACATATCTATGTTGAACAGTATATGTGAAATTCCACATTAATATCCCCTCTATCCTTTCTTCCTTTCTAAATAAGGAAGGTAGGCACAGATTATCATTTTTCTGCCAAGCCAGTCTTGGCCATTATAATTCTATATATGCTACCATTTTTAACGAAAGCATAATGTGTATATAGGCTAAGAAATACAGGATTGAAAGGATTGAAAGAAAAGAATATTTAATTATGAGTTAATGACATCTCATTGTTTTCAACATGTTACAATCACACTTTTGTTTCATTTTGTGGGGAGGACTTCTAAGGCTGTGATTTCATGGTTAGAGGGATGCTTAGTAAAGAAATTCTCACTACCAAAGTTGATTGATAACACATCTGTACACTATATTTTGGAGCTCTGCTGTGGGCTAAAGCTGGTGAAGAATGTGTCCTAGACAGTAAATTTGAAAAGAAAGTTCCTATATTTGCTCCAGTCAAGAAGCATTTCTAAGTGCCTATTATAAAAGAAACTAGAATAAAATTAAAGGTAAACCATAGACAAGAATACCTAAATTATGTGTAGTTTTAATGTTAGAATGGATTACCAAAGAAATTGGTCCATTCTTTTATTATATAGCTGCACAGAACTAAACTCTTAGAGCTCTATCCATGGAGTGCAGTGGATGGAGAGCTGCCTGCAGAGCCATGACAACTTGGGAATGCATTTCATTTCTGACATATATTGACTGTGAGACCCTGGGCAAATTGTGTGGCCTCTCAGTGCCAAAGACAATTTTTTAAAACACTAAAAGTTACAGAATTGTTGCTGATCTACATTGGTAGAGGAAGTTTCCTCCCAAAGGGAGCTCCCTACATGAAAAAGCCTAGTCACAGTCTAGACTAAAATACTAAAATAAAGTAAAATCAAATTAAACTAAATAAGCTACCTAAAAGCAGAACTAGATTACTTTAAGGTCACAGCTGAGACCTGTGTATTCGTACAAGAGGAATAATAACAAAGGACGAGGTGACTGTATCTTTATTCCCACGGATGCAGGGACCAATCTGCTTCCATTGGAAATTTACTGAGCCATGAGATTGTTCCATTGGATATTACCTCCTTGGCCAGTGGCAAGTAAATAAGACACTTGAGTCAGTCAACACAGTGGAACAAGGAAACTTCCTAAGGTCTCTTCAACTTTATGGTCTATGATTTTAACTAAGATGAATTGAGTATAAACATCTGTGGAGAGGAAGGCTCATTGATGGCTCATCAGACATTAGTCATTAAATGTGCTCATGCACAGGTTACCAAACTTATCACATCCCCCAGAGTTCACAAGACATGATTCTTCCTCCTTGGTTTGTCTTCTAAAAAGCTACATATTGCAAAATTCTGGTGATCTTTAAAATTTTTAAAGTGTCTCTTTTCTACTTCATGTGTTTTGTCACTTTGCAATTTCTATCATTCTCATTTTATATCCATTCCAACTTCACCAGAGAAGGAGAGGCTTTTAGATCATGCAATTTAAAGAGTGAGCCAACTTTCCCACATGGCCACTTTTTTCAAAGAGGGTTGATTCACAAAAGACTTGAGTTTTCAAGAGGCGTTAGCAAGAGTTTCCTAACTCTTTGGGGGGGAAATGGTTGGTATTAATGTAAATGAAATTTGTGTCCCCTGTAGAAAAAAAATTAGAATCCTACAAAATATAAGAAGACACTTTAAAGAATAGTACTACCAAATAGAAATGCTGAGCACTTTTTTTTATTGGTTATATTCTTTTTCCTCTCTAAACTTTTCATATATTTCATATGTTGTTTCTGAAACTAGGGAAAAAAACCTTCATAAACATACTGCTTGGCATATGGTAAGTACTTAATAATTTCTGGCTATCTTTCCAAATTTAAATTTCAGGTTCTTTTAAAGGTAGTCCACATGTTGACCCCCTATAGCACTTAACACAGTACCTGTCACATAGAAGATGTTTCATAAATGCTTATTGACTGATTGACATAACAGTGAGCATGTGATATAGGACTGCTGAGCAAATAACCTGATGCATTAATAAAAATCATTGATTGTTACATTTATTAATTCAAATCAAAATCATTCATAAGACTCAGGAGACAATAGGCATGAAATCTTTTGTAAACTGTAAAATATTCAAATTAATTTAAGATACTATTATAAATGAGAGGATGCTGGATTTAATGAAGAGATAATTGACTTCAGAACCAGAAAAGTCCTGCATCTGACATGAACTTGCTTTGTTGATGTGGGCATTCTTTCAGCACTCTAGGTAGTTCTCTAAGACTATAGTTTATAAAGAAGAGGCCAGTCTTCATTAGTAAAAGAAATTCCTCACTCTACTGATGAAATCATAATTTCCAGCTAAAATATTATCATCATCAACATTCAGAGTGATTTCTAGCACCATTGCTAGAATTTTACATAGTGCCCCTTTTGCGATTTATGATCTCTCATGCTTTTCATCAAACAAATGGATGACTTAAAAAGAATGATGTGGACATATAGGAGGATTAAGGAATAACCGAGGGATGGCCAATGTGCTCCATTTGTATGGTCAAGAGAAAGGAAAGGGGGCAGCTGGGTAGCTCAGTGGATTGAGAGCCAGACCCAAAGATGGGAGGTCCTGGGTTCAAACCTGTTCTTGGCCACTTCCTAGCTGTGTGACACTGGGCAAGTCACTTGACCCCCATTGCCTAACCATTACCACCCTTCTGCCTTAGAACCAATACCTGTATTGATTCTAACACAGAAAGTAAGGTTTTTAAATTTAAAAAGAGAGAGAGAAAGAGAGAGAGAGAGAGAGAGAGAGAAAGAGAGAGAGAGAGAGAGAGAGAGAGAGAGAGAGAGAGAGAGAGAGAGAGAGAGAGAGAGAGAGAGAAAGGAAAGACCTTGAAGCATATTAGGCAGAGCCTTCTGTGGCAAAAATAAGAGAGGGAGAGGACAACTGGCCTCATCAACTACAGGATGAGCAAGAATGGATGGTTTGTGATATGAAGTATTTTTTGAGTATTATTGTGTACCTTCCTAATGCCTTTTCTTTTTAGTCCGACTTCTTTTCAGAGTAACAGTCACTGGAAATTTATTAAACTCCTACTATTTTTGAGTCACTGTCTAGGAAATGAATTTAGACTGATTTAACAGTCATCCTCACAGCATGAGTCTCTAAGGCTTAGAATGCTCTCAGGCAGTTATAGTTTCAGATGCTATGCCTATTTGAGAAGCAGGGGCTACTAAGTTAGGGATACAAGACAAGATTAAAACTCAATGTGATATCAGCTCTATTGCACATGTGCAGCAAACATTTAATGGAACATGAAGTTAATAGCCAAAAGTGGCACAATCCTGACAGAAAGACTCAGATCCTGAAAAGGGACACATGATTTCACAGACCACAAATGTGCTAGGGTATTATACCCGAGGAAAACAAACTTAGGGTTATTACAGAATTAAATGGGTATAACAATGACCTGTAAGGAAGCGTTAAAACTTGTCTCTGAGGAAAGAGGCTAAGAGAATTCATAATAGTCCCAGAAAAAAAAATTTTTCTTGAAAAGGAAGAAGGCAGGAAAAAACTAACCTTTGTAAAGTTTCAGTAAAAGAATATTCTTGGTAAAGAAGACTTTCAAAAAGAAATGGAAATGGATATTCCACTAAAAATGATGCTATAATGAACAAAGAATATATCAATAAAGTTTAGGAGAAGTGCTTTCAAAAACATCACAAAAAGATGGATAAATTAAAGAAGAGATGGACAAAGAAAGGAAGAAAAGAAGGAAAGAAAATAAATGTAAAACAATTTTGAGTTAACAACTGAGTTATTGATTCCAAGTTTGAAAGCTATGTTATGGGACTAAGCTCTCATTTTTAAAAGTTTTAAGATTCATAGATAGAAATGAGCTGAATTAGTGAGGAGCAAGGAAGTAATTTATTTTGGAATCTTTTCTACTAGCTCATGCATATGATGCTGCATGTTGTCTTCACCATTTATGCTAAAATCCTGTGTGATGCTGAATCAACATTGTCCAAATTCAATCTTGGTTAGAGTGTACATCTCTTCAAAGGTAATTAGTGTGATATGTCCCCTGGAAAGTGATGGCTGCTCATACCCATATTCTTGGGAGAAGAATGAGAGCTGGATCAGAGGAATTTGTGGTTCTTCTGGAAAATGTCCATGGCATGTTGGATGGTGTGAAAATACCATATGGGATTATATATCTTGTTCTCTGGCTTCTTGGCAGTGCCAGTCTTCCTTCTCCTTTACTGGCACCTGCTCTCTCAGCTAAAAACCAAAGTCCACCAGGACCTTGTCATGTGAGTAAATTTTTTTTCTTCCCACTCTTAGTAGAATTGAAAGGGGGGATATCATTGTAGGACATCCACATACAAAAATTAAAGTCTTTCTACAAAAGAGATTTCATACCCTGAAAAATAAACCTTTTAAAGCATTTAAAATAGGAAAACAATACAATCTCGAATGGCTACAGTTCACCCATAAGGATATGCTTCTTAATGTATGAGTTTGAAAAAACATACATAGAGGATGAGAAGGAACAGTTGGCATTCAGTTAACAATTGTGTTTGGGGGTTTGTGACTGACTTTGTTATTCCAAGGGAAGCCAGGTACCAGTCTCTTGGGATTATGTACAAAGGCAAGAAAAAAAAGTGGACATGTAGAAACCTCAAAGGTTACTGCTGGGTTAATAAAACAGTCTGTTTTCTGTTCACCCACTCTTCTTCTCAGTGTGCAAGTATATTAAAATATGTCAAAAGGAAAGCCATTTGCTGGGCAGAAATAATTCGGCTAGAAGTCAAAATTTCCAGCTGGTGGAACGCCTTGGTGTGTTTAAGTGCGCTAACAAGTGACCCACATGTCTCCCTGGATGAAAGTTGATATCCTCATTAAAGTAGCAACAAACACACAAAATAGGAACAACTGTCACCTAGCAAAACAGACCACAATGGACTGCACAAAGAAGCATTTGTTTCCCTGCTCTGTTTTTGACTCGAGATGCGGCAGGTTGCAGAGCAGCACGTCCTCGTAAAAGTAACCTTTCGTAAAAGGAACGAAGGTAAAATGATAAGCCTGCTGGAAGAATTCGACCATCCATGTTGTTGCTCGATATTTAGAAGAAAAAAAACTTTCACAGTAGACTCTCTATACATTTCAAACCAAGTCAGGCATTAAAAACATTAAGCATCTATGCCCAAGGATATTCAGAATTAACTCTCCTTTTCCGTTCATTCTGATAGACATACACTGAGTCATATCACCTGGGGAAAAGGGAAGTAAATGCCTTACAAACCTCTCTCATTTAATTCTTTTAATAATTGTGAGAGGGACTTGCTATTTTTATCTGTATTTTTATTTGTGGTTGAGGAAACTGAGGCAGACAGAGGTTAATTGACTTGCCTGGGGTTCCTGGGGTTATACAACCAATATATATCCGAGGTCACATTTTAATTCAGATATTCCTTACTCCAGGGCCAGTGCTCCATTTTTTGTATGAATTAACTGTCTAGAATATGCAAAGTCAGACCACGTGCTCTGTTTTTCTACAAGGAGACCTAGTCTGAAGCGATACACAGTACTAATCCCATTCAACTCCAAGAATATAATTCATGTTTCATAGTCATCATCATTACTATCACCAGTATTATTATGCCTGGGGAGTAATACTATTAAATAAGTACTATCGAGTGTTTGTTATATGCTCAGTAACACAAAAGAGTCTTAGGGGAAAAAAAGGTTAAAAAAAAGCCAAAATAGTCCCTCTTGGATCACTGCCTTGTCATGGCAGTTGGGCTTGTATAGCTCAATAACACTGTTAGCTCTGCTATACAGGGCTGGTCCAGACAAAGAGGTCACTGTGGAGAACTCTGACAATAGGTGATCCACTGGAGAAAGAAATGTCAAATGACTCCAGTTTATTTGCCAAGAAAATTCCACGGAGAGTATTAAAACAATAAAAGACATGACACTCAAATATGAGCCCTTCAGGTCAGAAGGTATCCAACTTTCCATTGCAGAAGAACAGAGGAAAATTCCAAGTAGCTCCCAAAAGAATGAAGCCAACTGAAAGGAAGCTCAGCTATGGATGTGTCTTGTGATGAAAAGAATTGTCCAGTGCCATAAGATCAATATAGCATTGGAACATGGAATGTAACTATATGAACCAAGCCAAGCTGAATGTGTTCAAACAGGAGATGGAAAAATTAAACATTGGCATCTTGGGGGTCAGTATATTTAAATGGATAGGAATAAATGAAATTAATTCAGATAGTCATTACATTTACTACAGGGGCCAAGAATCCCTTAGAAGAAATGGAATAACCTTCCTAGTCAACAAAAGGGTGAGAAAAGCAATATTGTATAATCTCAAAAATGACAGAATGGTATCTATTGGAAACCAAGGCAAACGATTCAACATCATGGTAATAATAAGTTGTGTTTCAACCACTGATGCCAAAGAGACCAAAATTGTTCAGTTCTACAAAGACCAACATCTTAGAAATCACATCAGAAATGTCACATTCGTCCAAGAAGACTGAATTATAAAGTAGGAAATAAAATATAATTGGAATAAGAGGCAAATTTGGCCCTGGTATACAAAATGAAGCAAGGAAGAAATTAAAAGTTTTGTGAAGATAACTTTTAAATTTATTTTGAAAAAAATTTAAACATTGATATAATTTTAAATAATCATTTTCTGACATTTTGTGATCCATATTCTCTCTTTCCCTTATCCTTGCCCCCCTCCCCATTATGACAGGTAATATGATATAGGTTGTGCATGTATTATCATGCAATACCTATTTCCATAGTCATCATATTTTGAAAGAAAACCCATATCAGTTACACTAGAGAAAAATTCATAGAAGAAATAAAGTGGAAAATGGTATATGCTTCAATCTGCATTCAGACTGTGTCAGTTTCTTCTCAGGCACTGTCAAAACAACTTACTGATCATGGCAAGCATTCTTTTTCAAAAACCAAAAAGGCAGTTCTACTCATGAACCTTACCAGATGGTCAATATTAAAATCAGTTTAATTATATACTTTACAACTAAAGTTAGAGAAGTTCTTCATAGTCAATTAATACAAAATCTAGAGCTGACTATGGCTAAGATTATGAGCTTCTAATTATAAAATTCAGACTGAAATTGAAGAAAATAGGGAAAATCACCAGAACATCTAGGTATGACCCAAATAATATTCCCCATGAATATGAAATGAAAGTCATGAATAGATGTAAAGGATTAGATATGTAGATAGAAAATCTGAAGAACCATGGACAGAGGTTTGCAATATTGTACAGGAGGTAGCAACAAAAAACATCCCAAAGAAAAAGATGAGCAAGATAGCAAATCTAATGAAGCTTTACAAATTACTGAGCAAAGATGGAAAACAAAAGGTAAAAGAGAAAAAGAAATATATGCCCAAATGAATTCAGAATTCCAGAGAATAACAAGAAGAATTAAGGTGTTATTAAATAAGCAGAATAGGAAATATAAGAGATCTCTTCAAAAATTAGAATAGTAAAGATGTAATTTTTCATGTAAAAAGTGAGCATGACAAAAGGCAAAAATGATGGAGATTTAACAGAAGTAGAAGAGAATAAGAAGAGGTGATGGGAGAATACTCATATAAAACCAAATCCCTAAAATAAAAACACGAATAAACTAAAGTGAAAAATCATATTCTTTGATCTGCATTCTGATTCTGATTCCAATACTTTTTTCTTTCTCTGGAGGTGTATAGCATTCTTCATCAGAAGTTCCTCAGAATTGTCTTTCACAGTTGATAATTATACAATACTTCTGTTACTGTATACAGTGTTCTTCTGGTTCTGCTTATTTCACTCTACATTGGTTCATGTAGGTCTTTTCAGCTCTTTCTGAAATCATCCTGTTCATTATTTCTTATAGCACAAAGTATTCCATCACCATTATATACCACAATTTGTTCAGTTATTCCCCAATTGTAGGAAATGGTTGCACAGAAAAACATCTTATGGAAACAAGTTATGGAAAAAATATTTTCTTATGGAAAGAATCTTATTCTAAATCAACTAAATAAAATTTTTAAAAAGACATGAGCCTAGTCTCCTTCAGCTCCTCCTCCTCCTCCTTCTTCTTCCTTCTCTTTATTCTCCTCCTTCTCCTTCTCCTCCCCCCTCTTCTTCTATCACTAATAAAATATGAGACTATAAATAACCCCTCAAAATATAGGCCTATTATGTGTTTATTTACCTTATAAAAGGTACTATAAATAAGTTATATCACTAAACATTCTCTAGACTTTTACAAGAAGACATGAAGAAGCCTTTTTTTTTACAAGAAGACAAGAAGAAATGTTGGATGAGGAACAGAAATATGCCCTCAAAGGTCCCAGAATTGCTCAGATCACTTATTGATTCGGTAATTATTGAGCAAATTATCCCCAAATACAGTGCAATACATCTGGTAAGCTATCAGAGACTGGATTCGATCCCAGGCATTCCAGACTCAAAATCCAGAAATCTTATATACCACTCTAACTTTGAGACCAATTATGTGGCATAGTTAATAAATTCAGTGGAAGGTTGTGATGGTGAGGAACCACCAAAGATTCAACAACTTAAATAATTTATATTTATATAGATTCTTAAATTTTTCAAAAGATTTTTACATATATAAAAGAGCAAAATACCAACTTACAGACTCTCCTCCAAGTTTCTTATAAATGTATTAAAATCATATAAGATTTCTTGAATGATGCTTTGAGATATCTATAGCTAATTGATAATATAAGCGAGCATATAGCATAAGGAGAAGTATATTGCCCAAAAATATTTACCATTGTCAAAGAGCTCAAATGGAAAATTACCCTGAACAGGGTAAAGATCTCCAGATACTCCTATTTTGAATGGCATTATGCTAACTACAACAAGCCACAGAACTATACAAAGACTCCCAAAAGACATTCAAAATCATAAAATCACACAAAAGAATTTAAACAAAGGGAAGTAGTTAGGAAGGGGAGGAAGTAAATTAAGATTGTTTATTGTTTGATTTGATAGAAAACCTTGAAAGAGCTTACATTTTATTGAAGAAAATAAATGACATGTTCATATATAAACGTATGCATAATATATACAAAAATCATGATTTAAGGAGAGGCACTTGCAGCTATGAAGATCAGGAAAGACTTCAAGGGTGAGATGCCACTTGAACTAGGTACTAAAGAGAACTACAAATTCTAAGAGGGATAAGGACCTGAATTGTAAGCAAGTGGGTGGAAGGGTGAAAGCATGGAGATAGGAGATGGAAGGTCATGTGTGAATAACAGCAAAAACACCAGTTGGCTTGATTGGAGAATGTATGAAGAATAAAGTATAATCAATATAATAAAGTATTGTGGAAGAGAGAAACTGGGAAGCATGAAAAAGGCAGAAGCAAAGGCTGATGACCTGTCAGTCAGATGAAGGTTCTTTGGAATGTTACCAGGAAGAGCAGTTGGAAGGAAAGGAACAGACAAATTGAAGGGCTATATCTTTTAACCTGGAAAACAGAACGAAGTGGTGCTCTCTTGTGACTTTGAAGGCAGAAGAAAGAAGGACAAAAGTCCAGATATCTCTCTGACTTACTCTGTTGATGATAGTGACTGAACCTCCAGACCTATCAGACATTTCTCTCAATTTGAACAATATCCCAACATCCTCCAAGCCTAAGGCTCATTGTGATGTTAGGGAAATCCCCAACCCTCTTATCTCCATTCTCTATCTTTCCTGTCTTCCCCAAATAAACCCCTTACTTAAGATAAAGAAGAGAAAGAATATTTCATTTGAAACCTCATAAACTCATCCTGAGTGATTTAGAAAGAAGAGGAAGAAGAAAGGAGGAGGGAAGCTGAAGAGGCTGAAGAGGGAGGAAAAGGGAGGAAGTGAGGGTAGACAAAAAGAAGATAACTGCCTGATCTTTAGTTATCAATTACCAATCAAATATAGTCCCTTATTATTCTTTACTACAGTATATAATATATAATATAATATAAATAATATGTAATATAATAAAGTATAATGCAGGTTGGAGCCATGTTGTCAAGGACATTAAATGCTAAATGAATTTAAAATTTAATCACAGGGTAATGAGACACCATTTATGAAGCAAAATTATTGTACTTGTGCTTAATGAATATTACTTTGGCAGACATATAATAGCACTTATAAAGCACTATAAAGTTTGCAAAGCACTTTATATATACTAACTATATCTTCACAACTACTCTGGAGGATATTATTATTATTCCCACCTTACAAATGGTGAAGCTATGTTTGCAATACAACTAGAAAGTGCCTAAGACAATATTTGAATTCGTACTTTCAAGCTCAGAACTCTATCCACAAGGTCATTTAGCTGCCCTGTGTAGACAACACAAAGAAATAACTGATTTAAAAGAAATAAGGTAAAATTTCACTGGCATGAATATCATTTTGCATTTTGTGGCAAATCAAATTCATAATCCAGGATAGAGGAAATATGGTTTGGTAATAGTTGTTTTAAAAACAAACCACAACAAAAAACTCCAAGGTATTTAGGTGACAGTTGGGTCTGTATGAGTCAACAATTGGCATAGCTGCCTAGAGGTAAACTCCCTGAAAAAAGTGATTAAATTGTCCATACAATTTGACCCTTTGTTTCCATTACTTTTTGTATATTCAAAGAAGGTATAAAATAAAAAGGCTCCCTATGGAACAACATATTTATAGCAAAAATAAATTTGTTGTAATAAAAAAAAACTGGCCAACCAACTGGATAAGAATCTATAAGAAAATAGCTAAATAAATTGAAGTACAAAAATGTTACATATAAGCCCATCTGATTCAGCAAATTGCATTCTATTCCTGTGCAGTGCCATCCATTTAGGTGTATCTGATTCTTTTAGTCAATTACAAGACATTTCTATGTCTTACCATCTATCATAATTTAATGGCCAAAAGCACTTTTGTGTCAAATAATTTAATTGAGATATTCTGGAGTATTTAAAAATGTAAAGGAATATAACTGCATTTTAAGAAAAACAAAGAATTCTAAGACATGACAAGAACTACAAGAAGCAAAAGAAGTAGAAGTAAAAGAACTCTAAAGAAAATGACTATAATAATGTCAATGAAAAAACCCTAAAGGATAAATGAACTATGAGGAATAGAAATGAATAATATCCCTTCTAGAGAAGTCATAAAAAACATACTTCTCTTTCCCTCAGTTACAGAAGTGTATGGAATGGGGTGAAGCGGTCAGACATGGTTTCTTTGTCAGTAGTTTTGGTTAAAATGCATTAAAAAAAAACTCTTTCCAGCAATCAATATTTTCCACCAACAGACATTTTTCTAAATATTGGAAATTTTCAAGTATAGGTTGAATGAATATTTATCAAGGATAATGGTAAAGAGATTCCTCCATTAAAAAAATTAAAGTTGACCTCACTACTTTTAATTCTTAGATTACATCATTTGTTTTGTTTGTTTATAGCTCAAATGACCAATTATTCTACAAGTATTTGTTAAATATCTGCTTTCAACTTGGTATTCTCCTAGGCTCTGAGTACTTATTAAATTTTATAAAAATGAAACAGTTTCTTCCCTCAAGGAGCTTACACTCTCTCAAGGTAAACAATAGGCTAATACATAAATATATACCACTTCTATGCAAAGGAAACTCAAAGTGATTTCAGAGGGGCACTATCAGCTAGAGGATCAAGAAAGACCTTGTGTAAGAGGTGATGCTTGAGATACTATACTGGATAGTAGACTAGGTTTCAAATCCTTCTTCAGGTTTTACTCACTATATGATTTTGTTCAGAATTGATTTGGGCTTAAGTGACTATTTACCCTTTCTTGGCCTCAGTTCATCATTTGAAAATGAAAGAGTTGGACTAGATCACCTCCAAGTTCCCTTCCAGCTACAGCCTGATGATCCCATGGAACCAGGAATTCTAGAGATAGGGGGAGGCAATAGATTCTAGCCATCTATACTTCAGGGTTATGAAGTAGCTCAAAGCCAATGAGTATTCAAAGAAGGCTAGCACCATGGTGTGAGGATTTATGAGCCCTTTTCAGGACTGCTCATTCACCTATGGTGTCTACCTTTCACCCAAACACCTTTCATCCACCTATGGCTCCAAAAAAGGGCAACATTGGAAGCAGTCACACCATAGTAAACCATACCTACAAAGGTGCTAAACCAAGCTGAGGGTAACCGATGGGTCACAAACCCATCACTGAGTGGGGGGGGGGGTGGACAGATAACTACCCAAAGTATGTGGAGACTTGCCCTGGTGGAATAGACAGATGAGGTCAATTTATTCCAACACCTGTAAAGGTGGATGAAGTAGATACTGTGGAGTGTTTAGAACTTGGTGAGAGGGCATCCACTGCACTCTGCACCATCACCCTTGTCTTGACCCTTGTCTTGCCACTAGAGTTTTGTGACTCTGGAGGACAAAGTGGGGTTCACAACTTTGTGCAACCCTGCTTCACAAATCCAATTCATGCACCAGTGAAGAAATCACCCCATAATGTCATTGGTCCTCTGAAAACAAAGGACAAATAACAATAGCTCAAGACGTAGATGAACTGTGAGGGAGAGCAGGAAGAGAATTTGTGATGAGAATTAATGTGTAATCAAACTAGAAAGGTTGGAGCCAGTTCTCATTGTTATGCACAGAGGTGATTTAATATCATTTAACTAATCTTCAATTCTACAATTGTCAGTGGCTACTAACACTTTAGGTTTAGATTCTTCTGCTCCCTACCCATCATAGGTCCTTCTGTCAAGTATTTAATGATCTATAAACCAGAATTAATTTGTTCAAGAGATCAGTATTCAAAGAAAGCCTTTTAAAAAGCAAAGAACTTCTTTATAGTATGAATAATCACATCCTAGTTTGTAAGTTCAAATGTCCTTCTCAGGTTTTTCTCAGAAGGAGTATAATATGCACACAAGGGGGAAAAATCTTTTAAGAGGTATTTAATTCCTTCCTTTACATCCTTTACAAATAAAAAGAAACAATTAAAATTCCCTAGCAGAAAAAGGAAAGAAAGAAAATTTCAAAGGGCCAGCCAGTGCCTTTAGGCTATGGTTATTATAGCACTAAATGTGGTATCACTCAGTATTGTCAAGAATATAAGGAAATTCAGTCTGCTCACTAGAGAAAGTAAAAGTTTGATAGTAAACTGGATATAGAATAGAAATAAGATATAAACAAATATAAAATATTTTATAGTGTGAAATATCTGGTAAGAGTCAAAGACTAACCCAGCCAGAACCATTCAGTAATCCAGTGAATAAATCCCATGAGGGATGAAATTCTTTCAAAAAGAAAGTCTTCTTCCATTGAATTCCTATAAGGTTGATCCTGTGTTGTTAGATTTAGAACAGGAAGAGATCTTACTTGAGTCCAATTCCTTCATTTGAGAAAGGACGAAAAGAAGACAGAGGGAAATTAAATGATGTTTCTGAGATCATGCAGTCAGCAAGACATGAGAGCCTCAACTTCAAACCCAGGTCTTCTGATTCCCAATTTGGGACTTTCCCCAATAGATAGTGTTGTCTTTTGGTTTGTGATAACCCCATATTATTTTGTTGTTGTTCAATTTATTTTCAGATGTCTGACTCTTTGGGATCTCATCTGGAGTTTTCTTGGCAGAGATGCTACGACACTTTGCCCTTTCCTTCTCCAGCTCATTTTACAGATGATGAAACTGAAGAAAATAGGATTAAGTGACTTGCCAAGTGTCACCCATCAAGTAAATGTCTGAGGCTAGATTTGAACTCAGTAAGATGAGCCTTTCTAACTCTAAGCCCAGAATTCTATCCACTGCACCACCTATTTGTGCCTATTTTCCTATGTTGGTATTTAAAGTATCATGTGAATGTATTTCTTCTAAGAATCTGATCTGTCTCTTGATGGTGCAGAGACCCCTCGTGTGTCTTTCACAGTGTCCCTTATGTGCTCAAAAAATACTGAGATAAATGAATGGATGGAACTGATTGCTATAATAGTAGTCATACTTTAGCATCTACATGCAGAAAAAAATGGTAGCTCTAAGTGACTAAAATACCACTTGTAAGTCAGATTTTAAATAGAAAATATCTCATGATTTCATAAGATTGTGAAATCCTAAACTTAAGACACCTCAGGATTTCATAAACATAATATCAGAACACAAGGAGAAATGAAGCCCATTGAATTCGAGACTTTGACAGATGCTCAGTCTCAAGCCTTTAGTACCAGCTATATAAGTATTCAAACCAAAGAAGGAATCATGCCTGTTTGGGGTGGCATAGACCACTCAACCTGGGGGGTTTGGTTACCAAGATACAATGAACATTTATCTACACGACCCCAGGAGAAATAGGCTAGAACTTGAATTTAAAACCTTTCATTGCTCTTGAAGGAAGTACAAGTTGTTATAAGACAAGACTCCATTGCATTGAATTCAAGGGACTTGGAGACACAAAAATTCTCATAGAACATCTTCACGAAGTAGTTTCACATACGAGGCACAGATACCTCTGAGACACAAAGCACAGCTCTAAGTGAATTTGAAACCATAAACTAGCCATTATAGACAATTCAAAAGAAATTATGTTTTCCCCGAATTAGCTGGCTTGTTTGGGAGGATAATTCTAAATGAAAATAGTCAATGAATAGAATTCTCCTTGGTACATTATTTTTAAAATTTGTAATAGGAAGTATTTACATAATGTTTTCAAATTAGCAAAGCATTGTCTGTGTTATCTTATTCAATCCTCACAGCAGTTCTGTAAAATGAATGCTATTCTTGTCTCCATTTTACAGATGAGGAAACTGAGGCTGGAAAAAACTTCTAAATAACTTGTCTCAGGTCACACAGTGTCTAAGGCTGCATTTGAACTCGAGTTTTTCAAGTCAAGCATTCTTACCTATTCGACCACTTAACTATCTTTTCATATGTAGCCCTTATGGCAAGGAAGAAACCAGTCAACTTCTATTATGGACAGGAAAAAATTTGAAAGTTTTTTTCTTTTCTTTTAAACCCTTACCTTCCATCTTGGAATCAATACTGGGTGTTGGTTCCAAGGCAGAAGAGTTGTAAGGGCTAGGCAATGGGGGTCAAATGACTTACCCAGGGTCACACAGCTAGGAAGTGGCTGAGACCAGATTTGAACCCAGGATCTCCCATCTCTGGGCCTGGCTCTCAATCCACTGAGCCATCCAACTGCCCCCCAGAAAGTTCCTTTCAACATTGAGTTTAGACATCATTTTTAAGGTCAAACAATGACTCAAAGAAGGCATTAAAACTCAGTCTTCTGGTTCCAAATTGTATGTTCTAGGTGACTGATGATTAAAAATGATGTTAAAACATTCTCCCAGCTCCTAGAGGCTAGCATGCCACATAAGTATCCACAATGTAGGATTGTTAGATATGCAAAAAATCCTAGATGCTTATGGCAAATAAAAAGAGGGAGAAGTAAATCGTAATCTTTACCCCTTAGAATGCCCCAGGCACTCATAACTGTTATGGATACCATTGGCCTCAAAAGTTTCAGTTCAGAAAAAGAAAAAAAATCCCCAAACCTATTGAGGTATAAAAGTATAAACAACATTTTAAAATTATAACTATTTTATCCCCCTGAATACCAAAAGAGACCAACAGATTTGTATTTTTCACTTGAAATTGACCTTTCAGTTAACCCAAAGCATGCCAAGATATAGCCTGAAGCAATTTTTTGTAGTGAATGCCTTGAATCTTTATACTAGAATAGACATATCTCTCACCTTGTCTCAATATCATCATTTCAGTAACACTGGGGCTGGTCGGCATACCAAAGAAATAACTCAATTCCATGCACATTTTTTAAAAAGTCAAACTTTATACTTTTCACCATTGCAAAAATTCATAGGACTAAAAATATCAGCAAACTTCTCAAATACCCAGCTTTCATCTTCTAACTTATTTATTGGGTTTTCTCTGGTGTATTTGTGCTCAATGCTGAATAAAAATAATAACTATCTTATTGTGTCCACATCACAAAAAGCTGTAACAGCTTCTTTTGTTCAATCAAGTACCCACTGCTATCTCTTCCTAGAAGAGAAAATTAACTTCAAGGTATTTTTCCACATATTTAACCCACTGGCAGCCCCATGGTTAGACACAGCAATGAGTCAGGGTCATCCCACTATTTTGAAAGTGAAAGATGAAGCTTGTTTAAAGGATTTATACCTGATTATCATTCTTTCAGTCCATCATTCTTTCTCTACACAGGAACAAACTCAATAGTTATATATCATGAAATTTGCCAACACAGAAAATAATAGTCATAAGTTACAGTAGGAGAGATTTAATTTAGAGAGTTGGAAAAACTTTTGATTAAAAAATTTGTGAGACTTGCCACTGATGGGTAACTAAAGGTGACTATGAGCCTTCTGGAGATTTCAATATGAAGATAGCTGTATTGCTAGGATTATTTTAATGCTTCACCCAACCAATACATATAGTAACTTAAAAATTAGATAGATGTCTTTCCATTTTGTATAACTAACATGTAGTCTGGCCTCTTATAGAGCTGTGGAAAGAACGAAGGATTTGGATTTGGAGGTACAATGTTAGAACCCTAATTCTCTTATTCATTACCTGTATCATTTTGGGAAAGTCATGTAGCTTTTTGGACCTTCTATTTCCTCATTTAAAAAGTGGACCTCTCTGATCTAAAGGTCCTATTCTGATCTAAATTTATGATGCTAAGAATATAGAAATGAAATATAGGTTTCAGAGTCCTGTAAGTATAATTGAACTGAACCAATAATATAGAATCATAGATTTGAAACCAGAAGGGATCTCAGAGGTCATCATTTTGGAGATGTGGAAACTGAAGCAACTTGCTCCACATCTAGAATTCTAATGCAGGTTCTTTGATTCTATATCCAGTGATTTTTCCACTGTACCACTCTAGCGTAGTTTCTTCTGATCCCAGGTGACTGCTCACATTATTTCAATTTCAACACAATGATCATTTGTGAATAAATATATAATTATTGTAACAAGTATCACAATACTTTTCTCCAGAGAATTGATAGTATCTAGTGTATTTTGGTAGGAAAACTAAGGACATGAGTTTAAATTTTGTCTGTTGTTCAAATGAATGATGCTAGTTGGTAGGTTGCTACCCTTCATACTTGAAGAGGATCAAAATGGCATTAGTATGTTGAGGTCAATGTGTCCAATCATGACAGATCAGATCAATATGAGCTCGGAAGGTTCTACCACAGGTTGGACACAAATAATCTGTAAACATTTGGGAGGGAAATGCCTCTAAATTTATGCAGCTCATATTTCTTTTGAACTACTACAATTCTGCTTTGCTCATAGAGCCCAGCACCTTCTTTGATACGGGCTTCCCATGCAGGATGGTCTTGTGCTAGTTCTTCCCATGTCTCACAACTCACACCAAAGTTCTTCAGACAGATCTTTGGAGTATTCTTATAGCCCTTCTGACTTCTGTGTGAGTGCTTGCCTTGTGTGAGTTCTAGGTAAAATAGTCTTTTAGACAAATGCTTATTTGGAATTTGAATAATGTGGTAGATCCATCAACGTTCCACCCTCTGCAGTAGAGTTTCAAGTCATAAATTCTAATCTGGTCTCAGACACTTGACTCTCTTTGCCTCAGTTCCTCACCTATAAAATGAACTGGACTAAGAAAATGACAAACCACTCCAGTGTCTTTACCAAAAAAATTCCAAATGAGGTCATGGGAAGTCAGACATAATTGAAACAACTCAACAACAACAACAACAACAACAGATTCATATTCAAATAAATAATTGAAAAATGTCCTCATATGACCTCTACTCAAAAATTCAGGCTCATTCTTCCTTTCCCCACTACCACAATGACAAAGCTTATGAAGAAGGACCCTGGTGGCAGATACATTCTCCTTGTCTTCTATAAACAAGGGACTGACCACAAGCAAGAATAAGAAGGCAATTGATGAGCTCATAGGCGTTATGATCTCTGGCTATCCATGGGGTGGTGATGTTAGAGTTATATAATGCTGATAAGGGGGAAAGCTGGAGTAGGGAGACAAGGAGAGACAATGAGAAGAGATATTCTAGGGCAGACGGGTCAAACACCCTCATCATTTCAAAATCTGATGCTCTCCTGAACTGGGACTAAATCCAATTAAAAAAAATACTGTAATTGGGAAATATTTAACAAAATAAATGCAAATATAATATCACAATAGATAATGTTAACTTGGATTTCTAAGTCAATATGCAGTCCACAGAGATCCTTATATATGGGTTAATGGTCCCATTTCTATTTGGATTTTCCACCACTGCTTTAGGCATCTAGGGGTCACAATGTTCAATTCTGACCTCAGATATTTATTAGCTGTGTAACCCTGGGCAAGTCATTTAACCCTGTTTGCCTCAGTTTCCTCATCTATAGAATGAACTGGAGAAAGAAATGGCAAACCACTTCAGTATCTTTACCAAGAAAACCCCAAGTAGGATCACAAAGAGTTGGACATTACTGAAACAGTTGAAAAACAACAACAATCACAGTTCTTGAGAACCTTTTACATCAGGTCAACCTGGGATAATCTTCGTAATCTCTTATAATACAACAAAGCCAAGGACTAAGGGAGTGGGGCAGGGAATTACCAATTAGAGCAATTATAAAAGTGAAAATTCAAAAGTTTAATAGACTAACTCAAAAGGCAGTAGGTTCTCCATCCCTAGAAGTGTCTAAATCTAACAGTATCTAACAGTAAATCTAACAGTAAACAGTATGTAACTCCAAATGCCACTTTAAAATGCATACTATCTGCATAATGGACCTTCCAAGAAAGTATGTTACACCTTACCAGAAGTCTCAAAGTAGAAATTGACCACTTGTTAGGCATTAAGGGATTTTGCCATACTGAAATCTCTGATTTTTATGTTGTACAAATCAACTTGATTCATGCTTAGAATTTACATTCTAAAGTGACTTAAGGTCTTAGGAATTATTTTAGTAATAAAAATTGGATCAATTTTAAGGTAAGATGGACCTTAGAGTCCATATAGTCCAATTTTCTTATTTATAGATGAAGAAAACTAGTCACAGAAAGGTTAAAAGTTTTGCCCATCCTCATACAGCTGGCAAGTAAGTGCCTGAGGCAGAATATGAACTTGTTTTTTCTTTGACTCCAAGTACAATGCTTTGTCCATGTCAACAATATATTCTATTGAGGGTTTCCATTCTGGTATGGATTGGACTGGAGAACCCCCAAGATCTCTCTGACTTTTTTGATTATCAATAAACCATATCCAAATATATGCCGCTTCACCCTGCTAGACTGAAATACCCATGGGGAAAGGAGTCATGAGTTTGTTAAAATATGTAGGTCTTTTAGGACCCAGGACAGTGCTTCTATAGTGGAAAAAACCAGTAGAGGTAAGAACCTGGTACCTATGAATTTGTTGTTTTTTGTTTGTTTAATGCTGACAATTGTATTTCAGTATTATTTATAATCCTATGTATTTTATTTTGTGCATTTATAAACATCATTCTGAGGTGTACATAGGCTCCACCAGCATGACAAAGGATTCCATAATAATAAAAAGAGGTTAACAACCATAAGTATAAGTAATTTTTTTAAAAACTAAAAAATTTTTTAAAAATTAGAACTGAGTGGATTACAAGTCTTTAAAAAGAATTATAGTTAACTATGATAATAGTAAAGGTAAACACCCAGTTGGATTCATTACAACAGTGAATTCATGAAAAACTACCTTTTAAATAACTACTTATTGGGAAAAGTTTATGCATTTGTTGACTCAGTTTGTTGGTATTTGAAATTTGGCTTCTACTCTATTAAGGGTGGCTATTCCTAGTGGGGATTCAAGATCCTTGTTTGATAAATATTATATTTTAAAATTCATAAGCTTTCATAAAATATTTGTTGATGAAGATTTGGAATGGGTGGAATAATGGGCACTATCTTTTTCTATTCAGGTCCAAAACCCATTTCTTCATGTCCTTTACTATCAGATGTGCCTTTCCTGGCTAGTTTCTTATCTCCCACCATGAGAAAAAGGTAGAAACAATTCATTCGAAGTATTGTGATTTAAATTATTGAACTATAGAGAGCCAAGCTAGCTATCTAAATTTGGATTGCTATTGTAATCCATGCAAACATTTTTATTCAAATTTCACACAATGAGTATCACAAGAGATGGGTAAAAAGTGATCCCACATCCATCTTTCTAGTTATTTGATACACTATTCATCAGATATTCCTGGAAAATAATTTACACTACAATGACTCACCTCACTCCTATATTGTCCATGGTTTCTAAATATGCCACAAATATCCATAGCTTCATTTTCAGAAAATGTTTTCAACACCATTCCATAGGTGATACCTGGAAATTAGAATACATCAAAAATGCCACTTATGTCTCCTGTAATATACATTCCAAGAAAGAACTAAAAATGTTGTGCTTTTAATAATACTATGTGTTAAAATTTAAAATATTGTGAACAAAACCTTTATCACTGGAATTCTGTTGTGCTTTATTTTATGTGGGGAAAATGCCCTTGAGAAAAGTTCTTGATAATGGATAATTATAACAAATATATGATTACAGAGATAATAGACTTGCATCTTACACAAAATTTTAAATTATTTTAAATATCATTTATCATGTTGGCACTAAAAATGAAATAAAAAACGAAATGACACAATGTCTTTGTGTTTTATGGTGCCCCACTTTTTGAAGTCTCAGACACAATAACAATAACAATTATTTTGTACAAGATATATAAAATTATAATTTAAGAAAATAAAATCAAGCAGAAGCTTACATTTTAGTTGGTAATTCAAACATAACAATATTTTTATATTAAAAATTGCACCATACCTTAGGGTTTTTTTCCCTATCACTTATAACACTTTAAATACACATGCATATGAGAAATACAAAATTAAAATATTCTACTCTATACACAAACTATATAACCTCTAACATAAACAGAAGATACTATTCTATTATAGGATGAGCTAAAAAATGCATACTTTAAAGGCAACCATTAGTTTGCCCCTTCTTCTGATAGATTTTTAAAGTGTAAGGTTATTTCATAATAAACAATGGATGATTATGGCATTTTTAAAAATTGAAGAAATAGGGGTTTAGTTTGAGAAATATTAATAATTTAGATAAAGCCCCTAGAATTATTAAGCAGTCAATGCAAAACATATTATGAATTCTAAGAAACAAATACAGGAAACTAAAAGTAAACTACTCATAGCACAGGGAGCATGCTACTATTATCATCAATATTTAAATATTAATGTTATTAAAGTGCAATGTCATACATTTTATGTGACAAATCTTAAATGTGCCTGAGATGTCAAGAGAAAAACCTTTAACTCAGCAATGATGTTTTACACTTACTTCAGGTAAAAAAACAAACAAACAACCCAACTCCTAGTAAAACATTAGCGATTATATCTTATTTCTCTTATAAAATACTATCTTGTCATGAAGCATAAAGTTTCTTGCTCACGTATATTTGCTGTGCATGTTACTCAGCATTTGTTATTATTAAATTGATCATCCAGGACATGTATTCAGTTAACAGTATTTGTGGAATTTTGAAGTGATTCATGATAGTTAACACTGAGTGATGAATACAAATACTTCAGTGACTTGATTAAAGTGAGCAAGCAGAAGTTCTGCTACTGAACAAGTTGGTTGGAAATGGAACATTTCCTGAAACTCTTCACCATACAGGCATCAGTGCTATCAAAATCCAGAAAAAAATTTCATTTAATTCAAGACAATTATATACCACCCAACTAAGGTAGCTTTCCCTTGGTTGTGCAAGCCAATGAGAATTATTTTGTCCTATTCGGCCAATTTCATTTTTATCTTAATAATTCTCTGTGCTTACGATGAGTGAGGTCCTCCAAAGCATCAGGCTCCTGGGCAAAGGACCCTGCTCATCCTGGTCTAAGGATTATACTGCCATTAAGGGAGTAGACATGGGGAGAACTACTCTGTTGCAAACTATCAGAACACAATCAACACCTCATCTAAAATGTCCAAACCATGGGATTACCTCTAAATTGTTCTTCTGAATGACCATACAACCTGCTCTAGGAGAGAATCATTAATAAAGTAGAAAGTTAGCTACATGTCACAGCAATAGAAATCGAAAATTTGCTCTTATGGGACATACCCAAGAGCTGGAAGGCAAAATACCAGTAAAACAAAATTCTTCTCCTCAGAGGAATGTTTTTAGATTTGTACCTGAATGATAAAACCCAACAATTAAGTCGCCATTAAAAAGAAGAAAAGAAAAGAAAAGAAAGAAAGCAAATTGGTCCACTCTAAAACTTTTGAGGTTAGTGTCTAGCTGATCAAATGCCACTCAATCTGTATGAAGCATGGAAATGACCACTCATCAGAGAGCAGACTTTTCAGTACTGTACACATTCAGGGACAGCAATGCTGTCAGCAAGATCATCTTTGAATACCAAGGACAACATTACGCACACACCCTGTATCAAAGAAGGTGACATCATAAACTAATCATCATAGGAAGGGTCATGTCAAAAATAAATCATAGGGTGAACATCCCTTGGTGTGTTTTCTTTCAGTGAAAGCATAACCACCTATATGCATTCCCCTTACAGTCCAGCCAGCTATATCTTTTGAATCTTTGCACAATGGTCAGAAATCTCTAGCTTTGCCTCTGTGCTAACATACTGGTGGGGACAGCATCTGGGACTAAAAGGCAGGCTTGTTTGACTGGAGAGATGAGAACAAGGGAGAGATTAGAGGAAAATAGAAAGATAATGGGACAGACTGCAAGTGAGCCTTGAAAGCACATGGGGGGAAAAAACAGAATTTGGTTAGGATGTGATGGAAGTCCAGTGAACAGGGGTTTTGAGTTTTGGATTTTTTTTTTTTGAAAGAGAAATGTGTGGTCAAAATGGCAGGTGAAAAAGACAATTATAAGAGTGATATTTTATCCTGATTAGACAAGAGATGGTCTAGAAGCTGGGAAGCCAGTGAAGAAAAGGTTAGGGGAATCTAGTAATGATATGGCCAAGGTCAGAGATCTGGCCGTAGAAATGTGAGGAAAAGAGACCCAAGATTCCAAGAGAGATGACCCAGCTACAAGTGACAGATGGGTAGTCTGAATGTAGAGGGAATAATTACAAAAAGAGATGAATACCTTTGTAGCCCACATAACCTCATACACATTTTTAGGAGGAAAACTTTTTATACAATATTTGAGTTCATTTTCAGAATTTTTCCTCTGGAAGAGGCATTGGTTCATGAAAATAAGAAAGCTGCTAAAACTGGTTACATGCTTCAGGTATTTCAAAGAATTTTTCTCTAGCCTTTCCCTAAGAGCTCAAACACTGTCTGGCATAGTATGTAGAACACTGGATTTGAAATCAGGAAGACCTATATTAAATCCTACCTCAGACACTTACCAGTCATATGTCTGAGCAAGTTAACTGCTTTCTGACTCAATATTCTCACCTGTAAAGCAGATAATTGTACCTTCCTTACAGAGTTTTAAGGATCTAGTTAAATAATGTAAGTCAAGTTCTTTTAAAACCTGTAGCACTATCTAAATGCTAATTATTAATAGAACACAAATGAAAATCCACTAAAAAAGAACATATCTAAAATCATGAAATGTACCCTAAATAGATGAGAGTGTATTGTAGCAAAGAGGCTCACTCTCCTAACTCCATTTAAATTGGCAGCCTAGGTCATTGAGTATGGTCAACTGCATCTTGGTTGGGAGATTCTAGTACTATCACTCATGAAATCCTATCCAGTGTAAATCTGGCCATTTTCAATATTCTCAATAATCACTTAAACCATTTACGTCAATTAACTTTTATGAAGGCATATTTACTGAGAAAGAATGGCAAGAAATAAATGATTAAGAACCTCTTAAAATGGAAGCACATTTTCTACCCCTTTGGTCCCTGGGAAGAGTGAGCCCAAACTTAAAGCGGTTGATAAAAAACATTTCCTTTCATCCCAATTGAATTCACTTCTCAGTATGCCACAGCTGATGGAGCAGTTTCCCCCTTGTTTGAAGCACATAAGATGTCTCAGCTGCCAGGGCCATCAACTCCTGGGTTTGGCCAAGGAAATAATTTCTCCGGGCTGACTCTTTCCCATACTTGACTTATGGGGTTTGGGGCAGATTCTTAGAGATTCTAGTTGCTGGCCATCTGATAGTTCTTCCAGTCTTTTGAAAGTCACAAGGTCATCTCCTGGTCTGATCTGCCTCCAATTATTCATTAACCTAAGATCTTGAAAGAGTAAAAAAAACAACATAGAGATAAGAAACAAAGGCACCAGTTTCAGGGCTTTGTGGCAGACCAGTAGATCAAAAAGTCAGTGAGAAACAAATGGATGGCTGTTGTCACTTCTGGCTCTACCTCTTCTCCAACTCAGAGGCTTCTATCAGTTCCCTCCTAGATTGTCACCAAAGAAGAAAGAGTACCATCAGTAGTAATAATAATTACCATTTATTTATAATGAGAGGACACAACTCATTGGAAAAGACATGAATGTTGGGAAAGATTGAAGACAAAAGGAGAAAGGGGAAGGTGGAGGTTGAGATCCATAGAGAGTGTCATGGAAACAACAAACATGAACTTAGAATTCAAAAGACAGTAGAGGATAAAAAGATCCCATGTACCATGGTCCGTGGGGTCATAAAGAGTGAGACACAACAGAACTAATAAACAACAAGCAATGACAACAATATAGTGTTTTAATATTTGCAAGGCACTTTATATCTGTTATGTCACAACAATATAGGAAGTATTTGCCATTATTACCTTCATTTTATAGAAGAGAAAAATAAAACTGATGAAAATTAAATGACTTGCCCCAGAGCCATGGAACTAGTAAGTGTTTGATGCAGGATTCAAATTCAGGTCCTCCAGACTCCAAGACCAGGTCATCCAGTTGCCAATAATCTGAAAAATGTTACTGGACCAAATGAAATGATAAGAAAATCCTGGTAAGCATTCTCTGTTTCACAGTTTACTAATGGTATTAATGCTGTATGATACCAATAGTGCTATCTTTTATCAAGAAACTAAATTGAATACTAAGGAAAGAAATTACACATTTAAAGCTTGAGGAGACCTCAGAGGCTATTTACAGATGAGAAAACTGGGAGGCAAGACTAGCTTATGTGATTTGCCAGAGGTCACACAAATAATAAATGCCATTAATAGGATTTGAACCCAGGACTTTTTCCACTTGAACAAATGCTTATTTCATTATGTAATGTAGCAGTCTTATGGATTTATCAATCTCTGACATCAATAAGAGAGGTAAGACGTTCACTTCCATTTTTAAGAATAAACCTTGAAAAATATGAAAACAAAAACAAAAACAAAAAGTCCATGTGATGTTTGCCTGCACTGCTGTATGCCAATATCTTCCCATATAAATCAACCCACTTTCATGCTTAGGAATAGCACCTACCAACCCTGGCCTGTGTTTCAGTAATCAAAAGGGAAAGGGGAAAAAAGGGAATGAAAGCAAGCAAACAAGATAGTGGGGACGACTAGGAGCTGGAAGCCTAGCTCCCAGGGGATCCAAATTCTCCAAGGCAAATGTGCAAGGAAGAGTCTGCAAAAGATAATACTTGATTCCTGATGGAAGGAATGAACACAGTCATTTGGCTTCTTCCCACTCCCACTGACCAGGTTTTTTAACTCCAAAGATTGTAAAAAGAAACCATTTCTTGACTCTGAGATTTCTGCCTCCTTTCCTTTCATCATTCCCAGAATATGATGATAAAAGAGAAAATGCATTATTTTAAAGGACATCTTTTCATAATTTTTCATATTACATGTGTTTATCTTACATTCTTTGTATACAAAGTCTTCCTTGACAGAGGAAAAAATCACTCATTTTGACTAATTCAGAAAAGGTGAGTCCAAGACAGTAAAAAGCCTGAATTTCGGAAGTATTTTAAAGGAATGCAAATTGATTATTATTGAGTTATTTAAACTAAATGCTAAAAAATGTTAGTGTACAAAAGTCTACAGGAAACTTGCCTTAAGTAATAGATAATAATGGTCAATAATGAGTAATTAAGAGACTAATAGATAGAATGCTGACCTTGGAGACAGGAAGACCCAATTTCAAAGCCTACCTCCAAGACATTTATCATTTAAACTACAATTTCCCCAGGCAACTCTTAAAATTTTTTTTTCCTTCTGCCTTAGAATTGATTCTAAGTATAGATTCCAAGGCAGAAGAGTGCTAGGGGGTGGGCAACTGGATTTAAATTATTTGCCCAGGGTCACATATCCAACAAGTGTCTGAGATCGGATTTGAACCAGCTTTTCTAGGTCTGGCTCTGTATTCAATGAGCCTCCTAGCTGCTTTCTTTTTTTCTTTCTTTTTCAACCTTTATCTTCTTAATATCAATTCTAAGACAGACCAGAAAGGGCTAAACAATTGGGGTTAAATGAATTGCCCAGGATCACACAGCTAGTAAGAATTGCAGGCAGATTTGAATCCAGGTCCTCCCACATCCAGGGCTGGTGATGTCCAGCTGCCCCCAAGCAACTGTTTATGATTATAAATCCCATTTGTAATATCATCATCATATAATATGAATCATGCTCTCATTTGGTCAAAATAAACAAAATATGGTACTAATCACAGAGTTGTAGAATCATAGATTTACAGCAGCTAGTCTCTCTCATTTTACAGATGAGGAAACTGAGGCCAATGAGATTCTATCACCTGTCCAAGGAAACCCAAATATTAAGTATCATAGACAAAATTAGAAGTTCCTTCATAACAGGTACTCTTCCATTTTTTACAGGATTATTGATGGCTTTTGATTTTACTTTATAAACATTTACTAATTTTGTTTTGTGTTTTTCTCCCCACTGCCAAGCATAGTTCCTGGCACATTGTAGGCATTTAATAAGTGTTTGTTGTTTGATTGGTATGGATAACTCCTCTGTATCATTTCCTATGAAAGGTTTCCTACATTGATGAAATCAAGACCCCAGACTCCCCTCTCCACTTCACCCTGCCTCCCAAAACAATTAGCAATGCTATTTGTACTGTAAAATTTTTTTCTTCTTCTGGACCGCTTGAAGATACTTGCTAAACATCTGTTTTGCCATCAACTTTCTTGCATGGTTACTTTACGCTAATTTATGAAGAAAAAGATTTACTTAGAAAAAACATTTAGTACAGATAATATGTTTAGAAATGTCTTATGATGCTATGGACAATATCCTACACAACTATTATTCTGTACCTGTTTTCTCCTGAATGATCATTTCCCCATTTCTGCAGCTCCTAAGATTTCTCTTTGAGAACATTCCTCTTCAAATCAACAAGAGAGGATCATAATATTCTGAGATCACATTCCATAGTGACAGACCATTCAACTTTCTCATTTGTAAAATAAACAACTCTCTTTCAGTTTTAACTTTTTGAGCTGCTCTTCAAATTTTGCTATTACAAATGATAGAATCCACTGGAACTTATGGTGGGGCTCCTCCAGTGAAAGATAATTTCTTCCCTTTGAAACTGTACAAAATCTATGTAAGAATTCACTTTAGTAAACCTTAAGGACCTACTGTCAAGCAAGAAACTGTGCCAGCACCCCCATCATTCTATGAGAACCTGACATACTTAGAAGTGCCAATTTTCAGATGAATTGAAAAAGTGTGAATAATGTTGAGGACCTGGAATAATAACTCTGAACCTAGAATGTATTTAACCCAACCACCTCTGAGATTAATGGGATTAAAAATTTGTCCATGATCTCAAAGGTGATCTGAACCCAGGTCCTCTGATTCCAGAGCTGAAGTTCATATCCTGGCTTTGTGGATTTGCATTTTTGTTTTGTTTTAAATACTTTGACCACTGGGTTTCAACATAATTAATTTTTGAACACTATGTATTTTTTTCTGCACTTAAAAACATTAATCCTAGAACAGGATCCATAGTTTAGCCAGACTACCACTGGGATCTGTCATACAGAAAAGTTTAAGAATAGCTTTAAACTGGGGGCAGCTGGGTAGCTCAGTGTGTTGAGAGCTAGACCTAGAGATGGGAGGTCCTAGGTTCAAATCTGACCTCAGACACTTCCCAGTTGTGTGACCCTGGGCAAGTCACTTGACCCCCATTGCCTTAAAAAAAAAAAGAATAGCTTTAAACTAATGTTCATTCCACTGTATAACATTCCAAATAGCATTCTTTTTTGCCTTCAGAAACAGGAGTTCTAGAAGAGTAAAAAAACATACTCAAAAAGAAAATGGATCATTTTAACCTGAAAAATTCCACCCCAGAAGTTGC
Organism: Monodelphis domestica; assembly: GCF_027887165.1. Taxonomy (NCBI): domain Eukaryota; kingdom Metazoa; phylum Chordata; class Mammalia; order Didelphimorphia; family Didelphidae; genus Monodelphis; species Monodelphis domestica. Next base: position 183,523,399 of record NC_077231.1, read on the forward strand.
TGTTAAGTGAAAAGAAGTTTCTGTCAGTTCTATTAGGGGAGTAAGGGGCAGGAAGATAATTAACTCATCCATTAAAACTGCAGGTATGACTCACATCTACTCCTCTTCAGTATGCATTACATTTCATAAAATGAAATTATTACTCACAGCTGTTCTTAATTTTACTGAGCATCTACTTTAACTTTATTATCTAACTTGGGTGTTAAATATGTCTCATAATAAACTGGAATGATTTCCTTTTACAAGAGTAGGAGTTTATAGAAATAGAGATTGGAATTATAGTGTTATGACACCATGCATCATTTCAAATCAACATTTGAACTGAGTAGGATAGAGGATCTGTATCTGAAAGAAACCTAAAGACCCTTAAAAATAAATAAGTGGAAATTATCATTAATTTTACATGTGGATATTCCTGTAATGAATCCTTATATAGGAATTATGCAAACTTAATATATTCAATTTTCAAGAAATTTTTACATCAGCCTTTCATCTCCTTTATTGGTTTGTCCTTTTGCAAAATGTAATGCTGCCTTTATAACACCAAGCAAGTACCTTTTAATTTTTCTTCAACTTATTTTATCGATTAAATAACAAGTGGTCCTGAAGAAACCAATTATTACAGTACTCAAAAAAGGAATAAATTCCTCTCCCCAAAACCTACACTAACTTCTTAAAGAACTCATGATTTATTTTCATTTTTTAATGGATTTTTCTTAAGATTACTACAAAGAGTTTGGATAAATCGTTATTTTTAAGCACAGAAAGCCTTATATTTGGACACCAGATAAAAGTTTTCCTGGTCAAACCTTTCCTAGTTATCACAAGAGCTATCATTATTTATGCACTGAATATGTATAAGTCATGCTTTCATTAGAAAATTTACTAGCCAATAAATGTGTGTTGGTCTTTTGACATCATGGCTTATCCATTGAATAGAAAATGTTTTACTGCCCTTATATTTATTTTTAAAAATAGACACTTGTTGCTATTCCTGTCTGACATGTACACTGAGACCAGAATAATAAGTTTCAGATTTTCATTCTCCTTTTTATTTTTCTTATATTTCTTTTTTGGATCTTTGTTTATAATATTGTAATAAATGCTGGTTGAAAACTATAGAGCAAGCAACTGGCCATTAAAATACGTAAGAGAAGTGGCTCTGGAACAGAACATGTTCTTTCTGAGAAGAAAAAAGCCAGAAAATGGGTCCTAGAATAACAAATCAAAAAGAGGTGGAAAAAAATCCGAGATCAAGCCAAACTCCCAAGCCATAATCAGTGGCAAAAGAAGCTAACAAATCAAGGTAAAGCATATCAGCCCTAAGCATTTAAATGGAAAAGCAACAAACATTTGTTTATGTATGAAAATATGATATTGCAGCTTTCTAAGAAAGGATATGACTAAAAATGTCAGATTTATGAATACTTATTCCTAGGAACAAAGGACGTATATTTTAGAAGAAATTATATTTCAATACAGGTTTAGGTCAAGAAAAATGCTCTAAGTAAGTCTCAGAAATTTCCAACTGGACAACAGTTCAAAAGCTATTAAGATTGAACTCCCGCTCTTTTTATTCTCTATAACAAAGTGAAACCCAATATCTGTGTGTTTTCGGTTTCCCTTCCAAAAAAGCAGTTTGAGTGGGAGAACAAGGCAGCATACCTGTACGTTAATGAATTTAGCTTTGTACAATTTATAACATTTAGAAAGACTTTTTTAAAAAACAGAACAAGTGTAATGCATGGAATTTGACTGTCATGTTTTACGATCAATTTATATCTGCTTCCTCCGATATATCAAATGGTGATGGGCATTTTTTTTGAAGTGGCTATTATATATAAGATGATGTTCATTCATTAATCTTTGGGAAAGAGGGAGGTAAGTGGAAGGAGAGGACTACGACAAAACTTGGAAGTCAGCAAGGTATTGGAAATACCGGAATAATGAGAATAAAATTTGGGAGGTTAATGCCACTTAATTATTATGAGTATTGTGTAATAAATGCACACACACACACACACACACACACACACATATATGACTCCTGTGTGTACATATGCGTGTGACAAATGCCATCCTATAGATCAAAGGAAAAGCCAACAGGATGATGTTGCTCTCCCCCTCCCCCCAGGTGTAACGTTACTTTGCATCAATCAATATGTATTCGGAGCGCTAAATTTTTTGTGAGACTCCTCTTTGCAACTAAAATAAAGGTCTTATTTGTTAAATAGCAGGAAAGCCTCCTCAACCTCCGTTAGAATACACTACCTAGCATATAGCGCATTTAAATAATGCCAGTCTCTGTAGGGCTTGATATTGGGCTATGAATATTTGACCTAGAATGCCATTAACTTAACTTATACATTTTAAAATCACGTATTGAAATGCTGCAAAACTAAGATTGTAGTGAATTTAATTTCAAAGCCACACTGGCGGTCCTTTTATACTGTATGTGGTAATCCTTGATTTCTTGCACTGATGCTAAATGTTAATGAACAGAGCCACAGTATACCATTTCACCTGGAGCAATGAAAACATTAAAATCTCTTCAGAAGCCTGAATAAAACTTTATTTTATAAATATAATCCACGGTGGAGCTCTACCATTTCACTGTACTTTTTTGAAATAAGGGCACATGGAAAATATGGAAGAGTTTCCTTTGAGATCGCTAACTAAAGCTACAAAATGAGCCCGGTACGGCATTTCCAAGGAACGCGGTTCAAAAGTTGTACGATTACTACTAAGGTTGTTTTATTCTCTCCCACATTTGGAACAGGAAGTCTGTGTTGTTCTTGAAGAATTCTGAAAAGCAATGTCACAGTCTGATGACCTCTTCTCCTCATTAAAACGTTCCCAAAGACAGCTCTCTGCATGATGTTTTGTAGCTTCAGCAGCCATGAACTAATTTGTACCTCTTATTTTGATCATGCACTGGTGAAAGCACCAAACAATATTTTTCTTTAAACACAGAGAGGGCTTTCAACAGCTCAGCATGCACTTCTACCCTCTTTTTAATCTTGAAGCACCTATTTATTTGCTCTTTTCACCACTAAATCTTCTTTGCTCCTTTCTGCCCCCTGCAAAGCGGCTAGTTAAAAATCTTCAGTGTTTTTTCTTCATAGGCTTAAACCATTAAAAGGGTATTACCATAAAAAGAGACAAGGATTTACAGACAGAGTACAGGGAGAATTTGCATTTCTAATTTTTAATCCAATTAAACTGAAATAATATTTATTTAGCTACAACCTTTATATAATGTCTATGACCTCACCAAAGTTAATGGGGGGAAAATTCCTGCTTGGGGAAATTACTTAGAGGTATTCCCTGAAAAGACTGATTGGGTCTGCTTATTGAATATTTGAATATATTTTTTTTACTTTATATCTGATAAGTATGCATGTGGCTCATTTGCTTACTTTACATAACCTTCATTCTTTCCCCTAGTTCAATTATGCACATCATTTAAAAATTATAAATTTCAATCCTTTGAATCACAAAGATAGTGTTGAGATTTTCACAGGTATTACTTGATGGCTGAGGTTTTCTGCTATACATTTCACGAACCTGAAAAAAAGAACTACAATAGAATGGCATTTTTAAATTTTCAGTGACTGTATTTTTTCTAGACTGTGAGGTCACTTTTATTAATAAATGCTCAAGTTCAGAAATTTTAATAATTTTAAAGTATTCATTTTTAAAAGATCTAGATCCTAATTCAGAGAATTGACTAGTTTACATCATACTAGCAATAAAATAAAAATAAAATTTACTGTGCATCATGATTTAAAAACTTTATCTCCATCAAAGGTTCTCTAAATAGCCAGAGTAAAGATTTTCATACAGATGAATTTAATATGTAATTTTAATATGCTTTCTCTTCTGTAATTATGCTCTAATAACCAAATTATGATAAAGAAAATATAAATATAGCTTGTACATTTCTCTTATATACGTCACAAATAAAATGGAAGCATTTCCCCATTAACAAATCTGCAAGAGATTATTGTGAATAAATTTTAAAGTTGTTAACAATTATTAATTCCATTAACAAAAATATATTCCTCAAAGCATGATTGTACAACAGTAGATTTCAGAATTTCTCATATATCTTCAGATGATACCATTCATCCAAATATTTCTTTAACTCAATGGTTTTTGTAAATTTATCATAAAGTAATCAAAATACCAACTTTGTTGTTTTCTATAATTCTTTGTTATTTAACAACAAATAAAAACACATTAATAAAAAAACACAGCTAAATCACCTCACTGGCAAAACTCTTAAATGTTTAGCTTTTGGTTTAATACCTTTTCCAAATCGAACTTGTCTCCCAAAGTTTCTTAGCTTTTCCTTTATATGAATTGATAATTAATGAATCAAGTGATTAAGAGAAGAAAAAGAATAGCAATTTTACAGATGTTATCCCATAAAACATTAGAGCTGGAAAGGATATTGAAAATCCTGCAGCACTATCACTTCATTTATCTAATTGGGCAATTGCGGTTTAAGCAAAGGAAAAGACTAACCCAAGGTCATCTAGGTAACAGCAAATCTAGAATAGAAAAACAAAAACAGATGTCTGGTTGTTATTGTTTTAAGCCAAGTTTAATTTTTTCCCCTTTAATTAACAAGTGTTCACTAAATTTAATTGAATAGAATATAATTGAATTTCCTATACCCCATGCTCCCTTTCTTGACAAACTTCTAAGTTTCACCAGTGTTTTTCTCCCATAAATTTCATTTTGCCCCTTAACTTTTGATTATATTTTCTGTCTTGTTTAATATTTTAAACATTGCTAAATAACCACTCTCCTGCAATCATTTATATATTAGAAATCCTGGCAGTCACATATTCTTTCAAAGATATAGTTTCCCCAAGCTAAAATGTTTTAGTTATTTTAAGAAAAAATATTCCTTTAAAATCAACTGGTTGTCATCTAGACAGTCAAACTCTCAGTCGTCTTGTGTGCTTGCTGTTAGGCTGAACCTGAATTCTTAAAGTTTCCTGAAATTTTTTCTGAATCTTTACAATTCAGAAAAACTTACATTTGTGTACACCATACATACACACAGATATTCTTAAAAAAAAAAAAGTACGTAAGTGGACAGGGAAATATGGCATCAGATTCTGAGTCATTAAGACAGTAAAAAACACAATGAAAAGTACTGGGGTAGGTGTTATAAGACCAAGGCCTATTTTCAAGTCTACAAATAACTCAGCTAAGTTTTTCACTGAGTCTCTTCTCTCAAATGAGGATATAACTTCAAAACTGCTAGGATGCTATGAGAACTAAATGAACACATTTATGAAAACTCTTTGCAAACTGTGAAGGGCCACATAAATGTAATAATGATGACAATGATAATAGCAAACATATAGTATTTTATGGTTTGTAAAGTGTTTCATACGTTTTAACATTGGATTTAATTCAAGTTAGCAAAAAATGCATTTATTATCAAAAATGTGCTGGAGCTACCTCAAACTGAAGCAATTGTTAAACTTCCCATGTGAACATTTATACCTTGGAAACTGAAAAACACTACAAATAAGAGCTTGATTTATTGGTTAGCTCACAATATAGATATAAAAATGATAAAGAAAATGTTAATAATTCCAATTAAACTTAAAACTGTGTTGTGGAAAAAATTTTCCAGGGGTGTCCTGGAAAATTGTATGTAAGATTACAGATTTGAAGCTGAAAAAAGAGACTTTTAAGATTATCAGATTCAATTTCTTTCTTTTTACAGGAGAGAAAAGTGAGATCTGGTATTACCCAAGGTCGCCTAGCTAGTTTAAATATTCAGAGCTGAGGCTGAAAATGTTGGGCCAGAGGGAGAAGAGGTTATATTTAACATTTTTCATTCTCTAAACAGAGATAACGGTTTGATACTAAATCGAATTAGTTATATTAAACCACAAGGGAAAGGGAATAGCAGACAAAAGCCTGATCCTGTCTAAAATGGTGCGGAGATTTTTGCATCCTCCAAAAAGTCTACGGGAATGTATTAGCTAAGTAAATACTTTTAGCATCCTTTGAGCAGAATTTTACATAAAGGTTAGAGCTCTTGTTTAAAGACCCCCTGCCTGAAAAAGCTAAGGTACATCTATATGGGTTTAGAGTCTCTCATTCTGCATTTTGTCCACTAGATGTCCCCAGTGTGTCACACACCAAGCTCCGATCTCCCAGCTACACAAGATTCTTGTTAATGTGAATCCATATGGACTGTTACTGTTTGAAGTGAATCCTAAGATACTTTGTGTAAAAGAACTTTCGTTCTTGACTTCATTTCATCCCTAAATTAACAAGCTACTAATCTAGGAGAGAAATGCAATCGCTTAAAGACTTTGCCCACGACATGGCTCTAGCGTAGCCAATTAAAGAGCATGTATATATCTTCCTGCCTGAAACAAGCATAAGAAATCAAAGATGGAAACACGTGAAAAAAAAAAATCCTTAGAGAAAAAAGTTCCTACCCTTGAAAGAAGGGATCTTAACACAACTTTTAATTGTATTGCTTTCAAAAGACGAATAATAGTTTTACAAAATAGTTCAGAAAACTCTAGTGACAGCAGGAGTCTTGTTTAATTCCTACTTTAATCAATTAAAGATAAAATTAGAGTCGGAACTTGAATGACCCCCAGAAATGCCCCTCCTCCTTCACACAAAACCTCGGTTAACAAAGAAAAAGAGAATGAGCTCTCAGAATAATGGAACATAGGGATGTTGAGGGAGAACTAAGCTTGTAAAGCGCTCTCCTTTCTTCACCCCGTGCCCCGCCCCCCCCAAATCACTCTAAATCCCAGTGAATTTTCAGAGTATATGAAGCTTCTGCACTTGGTGTAAGCTATCACCCTCTGCGTTGCTATGGCAGATGGGGACACTAGAGGGCTTAGAACCGGCTGTTCTAAAGGAATTTAATAAAGATTCCTACAAGGTGTCTCAAAATGGAACCATTCAGGCAGCATGTGTCTGGCTCTTGGGGCAAGAGGTAAAAAGTTCAGCCTGTGAAGTCAAACACTTTCTGGCCCAGAGAGAGCAAGGATGAATAATCCATTACTCTGGAGCTATCACTGAAACAATGGTAAACACTGACAGTAGGTCGCAGGCTCTATTCACTTCTTGGCAGGTTATCTTTCCAATGAAACTTATCAATCATCTGGTCACATTGTTTCCAGACATTTTCTTCAAATATAAGAAAGATTTTTTTCACGGTTTCACTTTTTCAAAGCCAGTTTCCTCCCTTTCTGACTAGTCTTTAAGACTCAAAATGAGTCCCGTCTCTTCCCTGAAGCTTTACTTAAGTGGGATTTATCCATTAACAAATATTTATTGACCTCCTTCTCTATGCTCAATACTGGATACTGTGTAGGAATGTAAAGGAAGCCCTAGGTTTGGGGCCATGGAGTATTTTTGTTGGGGAAATAAGATGAATAATATACACAAAATAAGAGGACAAACAAGTAATCAAAATAAGCTTCTCAGAGTGGTTGAGAATGGTTCTTGGAGGAGCTGAATCTTAAAAGATAGGTAGGAGATAAAAGGAAAGGAGGAAAGAAGTGAAGATATTCTGAAGGAAGCATGAAAGTGGGGATAAGTATGACATGTGGACTTGCCTGAGGCGGAATATGTCATTAGGGAAAACCAGGAAATACCATTGGAGAGCTGTGTTAGAGATTAAAGTATGGAAAGTCAAGGCTACTCAGTCTTTAAAATTTCTATTTAATTCTTGAGGTAATAGAGAGTTATAGGTTCCTGAGCAAGGAAACAGCACCATAAAATAAGGCAATCCAGCTAGTTGGATAATTAGCATTGGGATAGTGTTTTCAGGTTCACAAAGCACCTTATGAATATTCTCATTTGATTATCACAACAACCTGGAAGGTAGATGCTATTGTTATACTCATTTTACAGATGAGGAAAAGGTATATAAGAGTTAAGTGACTTGCCCAGGATAAAATAGAGAGTAGTAATATACACCTAGGTGGTGCAGTGGATAGGATGCCCAATCTAGAATCAGGAAGACCTGAGTTCAAATCCAGATTCAGACACTTTTTATTTGTGTGACCCTGGACAAGTAACCTAAATCTCATCTGTATAAGGAGCTGGAGAAGGAAATGGAAAACTACTCCAATATCTCTGGCAAGAAAACCCCAAATGGGATTACAAAGAGCTGAACCTGACTCAAATGACTGAACAAGAACAACAAAAGTGATATGCATGACATCTCCCAATTTGTCTGAAAGTTCTTTGAGAGAAGGGACTATCTTTTGACTTTCCTTGTATCTCAGCATTTACCATGGTGCCTGGCACACAGAAGATCTTTAATAAATGCTAGTTGACTGCCTGAAAAGATGGTAACAGCATCCTCCACCTATTCAGTGAATTCATGTATCCAGGCAAATCATAACCCAGGACATTGAAGAAATGAAAACAAGCAAACAAATGACTGGATATAATTTCTGAACTACTACCTGGACTTTCTGAAAAAAAAATGTGGGGAATGAGAGAAATGCTACAAAAACTAAGTCTGGCAAGTAAGCATATGTTGTTTCCTTTCTCGAAAAGAGATTCCTAGAACTGGAGGCTAGTGAACTTAACTTTAGATTTTTGACAGAATTTTGTAGTTCAAATAGACTGTGAGCTCATGATCCCTAAGATCCAGCCCAGATTCACTAATAACATGTTGCACTCCAGATTGATCTGATTTCCTATTTTTATAGAGTTATTAAACTATTAGAGGAGGGGAATATCATAGATTTGGTATATCTCCTTCAACAAAGTGATTGACAGATGCTCATGGACAAACTGTAGATGTTTGCTACATGCTGGGGAGAGAGAGAGAGAGAGAGAGAGAGAGAGAGAGAGAGAGAGAGAGAGAGAGAGAGAGAGAGAGAGAGAGAGAGAGAGAGAGATTTGTTATCAGATGAACAATTGTAACCAAGGCTATTGATTAATGGATATATTTCAAACTAAAAAAAAAAAAGTCTTTAGAAGAATGGTCAAGAGAATTGAACTTGGATGATAGGATCATAATTTGGAATCAGAAGGAAGCTCTGAGTTTACTTAATTCAATTTCTCATGTTTTGGGTAAACAGTATAGTAAAATCACCCACTGGCTCTAGAATAAGTGAATTTTAGTTTATATCATATATATTTATAATGACTCTGGGCAAAATTTCTCAAAGTTTGGTTTTCTCATCTCTACAAAAGAGGTGGTTAAACTAGATAGCCTTCCATCTCTAAATCAAGTTGCAAAGAGGCAAATTTAGACTCAATAAAAAGCGAAACTTCCTAAAATTGTTGTCATTCAACTATTTCAGTTGTGTCCTACTGTTCAGGACCCTGTTTGGGATTTTCTTGGAAATACTGAAGAGGTTTGTCATTTCCTCATTTTACAAATAAGGTCAAAGTGACTTGCCCAGGGCTACACATCTAGAAAGTTTCTAATACCAGGTTTGAACTCATGTAAATGAGTATTCCTGATTCCAAAAGTGTAATGGATTGCTCTTATTCCTTATTTAATATATTCAAATAAAAGTTTGTTGGCCACTTATTAAGGATGATAAAGAAGAGACCATCATCCTCCAAAGTTCCTTTTAGCTCTTTGACTTTGTGAAAGGAGGAAAGAGTGGCTAATTTGTTGAGTAACAAAAACAAGATCCAAAAAGAATGTTATGACTTTCCCCCCTTTTATCTAGAATGTAGTCTTTCCTTATCTCTACTTCTTAAATTCTCTACCTTCCCTCAAGACTCAGGTCCCAAGCTAAAGATCAAGTCCAAGCTAAAGATCAAGCTAAAGATCAGGTCCAAGCTAAAGATCAGGTTTTCCTGATCTCACTTTGTTGTCCAAACTCTTCCCAAATTATTATGGGTTTACTAATCTATTTACATGTTGTTTTATCCAATAGAATTTAAGCCCCTTAACAATGGAGACTAATGTTTTCTCTCTTTGTATCCCTAGTGTCTAGTATAGTGCCTTGGACACAGTAAGCAATGCATAAGCACTTGATGACTTGAAGTGAGCTAAACTTTTGCAAAAAAGTTATAAATTTGGAGGTGGAATTGTTCTTAGAGGACATCTAGCTCAATGCCCACAATTTACAAATACTGGAGTGGTCTGCTATGTCCTTTTCCAGCTCATTTTACAAACAAAGCAACTGAGGCCCAGGTAGGGTAAGGAGCTTGCCCAAGGCATTAGGGGTAGTGAATGGGAGAGAGGAATTCAAAACTAGACACTCTTGTTGCCAAATCCAGCATGCTTTCCCCTATACCATTTTGGTCCCCTCTTTGCTCATTACTTTATCATTGTATTGTACAATACAAGCACCTTCATTTCTTTTGGAAAAGCAATGTGGTGTCCTAGAAAGAACATTAGACTTAGAGCTAAAAGGGCTTAGTAAGTACTTGTTAATTGATTGACTAGGTAGCAAGTAGGTGCAGAGAGGATAGAGTGCCAGGCCAAGAGTCAGAAAGACTAATCTTTCTGAGTTCAAATTTGGCCTCAGACATTGGCTGGATGACTTAGGGCTTGCTACTTAACTCTCTTTGTCTCAGTTTCTCTTTTGTAAAATGAGCTGGAGAAGAAAATGGCAAACCACTCCATTTTTTATTTTTTGCCAAGAAAACTCCCAATGGGGTCATAAAGAGTTGTACATGATTGAAACAACTGAACCACAAGCACTTGGCTATCTTCTTTTTTTAGCTTAGAGCCCAGGATCTTAAGATTCACCTCTTTAATTGAAGGAAGTGGGCAGTATCATTGTCAGTACCATAGCCAGTGTCAAAATGGGAAATGGGGAGGAGCCCTTATCTGTTTTTACTTCGTGCAGAGAGTAATCCAATAGTTTCCAGATTTATTGTAGTTTGAAGCTTTTCTTTAGAAGAAGAGTCTTGACTCCAGGAGTAGAGATCTTTTAGAACACAGAAGATTCATTTAAAATCACACCTGGAGGTATTGAATCTGCCTTTGAATCTTGACCTCCTGCTTAACAGGAGAAAAGATCTCTACTCAAAAAATCCATCTTATTTGTGATTAATTTCTACCAATTCTTGGTTGAGTACCTGTACTCCTTTAGAATCATTTTAGAGGACACCAAAGGCTTTCTGGATCTTGGGACTTCCATTTTTTTCTCAATGCTTCCCTCTCTACTCCTCCTTCTCTACCCCTCCCCACATAAATTCCTGGTTTTTCTATGAAAATAACAAGAAAAGCCAAAAAACTCTAAAGAAAAACAAGGGAAGTGTGTCCTCCACCATTCCTTGTTGAAAAATCCTGTCTTAATCATATAGAGTCAATACCCCAAAATGAAACTATGACAACAGAAAGGATGAAGGAGCCATTTTCTTTAAAATAAAAGGCTATTCAAATCCATTATGTTTATATCACCATCATCTTCCAATATATTCTTCCCCACTTTGCCACTCAAAGAGACCATTGCTTATAACAAAGAATTAAAAAAAAAAAAAAGAAAAATAGAGGCAGTTCAGAAGACCAAAACCAATCAAGTCAGACAGTATATGAAGTGTTCTGTACCCATGGTCCCTTTTCTCTACGTACAGTGGAGGGAAGTACATTTTTATAGCTCTTCTTCAGGGTATTGTCAGACCATCAATTTGTTAGGGAAAAATATCAATAAGAAATTTGAAGAATGAAAATAAGAAGACAGCTAACAGTGACTTATATAGGCCAGTTATGATCTGACCTATTTAACCTAGATATTGAAATAAAAGAACAAACACTAGCATAGACAATCAGCATTTCCTAAGGAAACTTAACTAATGCAAATTAATGGTCAGAAATAAGAAACAAATATAGTTTCAGGCAGCAAAAACTTCATATCCTTCTCTATTAAAAAGATAAGACAGAAAAAGGTTTATTTGTATGTATGTATATAGGTGTATATATATATATATGTATATGTGTGTGTGTGTGTGTGTGTGTGTGTGTACACACACAATTGGGGCAGCAAGGTAGCATAGTAGATAGAATGCTAGTCCTGGAGTCAGGAAAACTCCTCTTTCTTAGTTCACATTTGGCCTCAGACATTTACCAAGTTTGTGACTATGGGCAAGTCACTTAATCCTGTTAGCCTCAGTTTCCCCATCTGTAAAATGAACTGGAGAAGGAAATGGCAAGCCACTGTAATATCTTTGCCAAGAAAACCCCAACTGATCTCATGAAGCATCAGACACAACTGAAATACAACCACCACATGTACATATGTAAATATATAAAGATACAGATACAGATACCTGACTGTTTTATCATCATTCCATATGTTCTGATGTTTCACCCTATGGGTCAGAGATCAAACTCTGGAAGAATTAACCATTTTGGCTCTGAAATTCCTATTCTAGAGCCTATAATATTCTGATTGTAAATGCCTCCTAGGGTCCACTATATCTAGGTGACTCCGATCATCTCCCACTTCATACTTTAGTGATCTTCTCACTTTGTCCAGCATGTGGAATTACAATCAAATCAACAAGATCTTTGCTTTGAAATGGCTGCCCCAGTCTTGTTTTCTGTAGCTCCATTTACCATCCTTTTGAATTTCTAAACCAAAATACCTTCCTGACCACCATTCCTCTCTCTATATTGTCTCTCCCTAAAGAACATAAGCTTTGGGGGGATATAATTGTCCCACTTTTGTATTCATATTTTTGGCACACAGTATCTTCTATATGCCTAGAATATGATGGATATATAATAAATGATTTTTCATTCATTCATTTATATTGGCTTAGGATAGAAAAATATTTATAAATTCTTAGAGGAGGTTGGTGTATGATTAATATAATAAAATTAATGTGATAATGATAAAATAGTAAGATGTGATAGAAGGAAAGTGCTGTTTGCAGAATGCTTAGAGAGAATCATTTATACTAGATCACTGTAAGAGCTTTTAGGAATAAAATTGGGAAGAGAAATAGATGGAATATGTAAAAGGTTTGTCATGACTTTTGTAATAACTTATTTTTCCAGCAATGACAGTAAGTCATCTTATTTGTACTCTAAAGTCAGAGCCATAGCCTTTGACCCAGAAATTGCACTTGTAGGTATATAACCCAAGGTAGTCAAAGAAAGGCTCCATATCTACCAACATGTTTAAAGCAAGACTTTTGGTAGTGGCAAAGAACCAGGAGCAAAGTAGATGGCCATAAATTGAGGAATTACCAAATAAATCATAATATACAAATGTAATAGAATATTTTACTGTTTTGTGAAATGATAAATATGATGACTACAGAAAAGCATAGGAATCAATGGCACAATGGACAAAGCAATAGGCTTAGAATCAGGAAGACATGAGTTCAAATCATGCCTCAGAAATTTATTATGCAGCTTTGGCCAAGTCATTTACTTAGCCTTTGAATTTCAGTTTTCTCTTATGTAAAATCAAAGGGTTGGACTCAATGGTCTCTAAGGTTCCTTTAGACTTCATTAGGCTCTAAATCTGTTATCCCATAATCCTAAAAATTGGCACAAAGTGAAGGAGAAAACAATATGAATACAACATAAATGGAAGAAACTACAAAATTATTGAAATGGAATGCTGGGAAATTTGAATGATCAAACATTGTCCCAAAGAAGAAATATGAGAAAGAAGTTCATTCAGTCCTTTGCAGAAGTGGGAAGAGTCTTTGGGTATAGAACACCCAAACAGTGTCATTTCTTTGATGTATTGGTGAGCTTTGTTGTACTGTTCTTTTTTTGTCATGAGGGTTGGCTGTCAAGTGAAGGGAGAAAGATATATTAGGAAATGTAAGTTAGTTACAAAAGCTGTCACAAAAATGCACAGAAAATGGAAAATGCAAAGAAAAATGTCAGTTGAAAATTTTAAATTATTTTGAAAAATAAATCCCTGATAAAATGAAGGAATAGCAACAACACCAAAAACTAATATATGAAAAGCACATGGACTGAGCCACATATATATATACTCAAGAGTTTCATATGGGAAGCAACACATTTAAGGTCTTTGAGGAATAAATTCCCAAGATATTTTTAGGAAAGAAGAGCACCAAATGTTATGGGGTGGGGGGAATAGCAGATGTTAAATTTTCTCCCCCATCAGTAATTGAAAACAGACAGTAAGTACAATCCCATCTGAACAAAACTGAAGTTTTTTGCTAAAAATCAGTAATTTAATCAGACTTGATTCTTATAATTATGCCTACGTATCACTCGGAAAAGAATAAATAATGATCTTTCCTAAATGATAAAGACCTATGCAAACTTTGTGGGTCAGACAGACTTTTGTTCCCCAGAGAAAATGACTTTTGATAACTTTCTCAGAGGGTGATCTACAGTTTCTTAATGAGACACATTTGTAAATGGTTCACACCACAATTCAAATTGAGGATTTAAGCAAGAAATGAGAATAAATCTTCGGGGCTAATTTCTATATCGAAACAATACAAAGTGATTTTGAGTCACAGCCACATGATTTCACATGACTTTTGCTCTATATCTGACCTCCAATACACAAACTCAAAATACCTTTACATGAGTTTATAAAACTAGCTTCATTTCTAGGTGATAAGAACCATTAAAATAGCTTATAATGAGACATTCACTTCTCTCTAAGGCATATAGTAATTTTTTTTTTTAATTAAAACAACTCATAGTATAAATGGAAAGTGGGCATTTTTCTTCATGGAACCCTACCTTGTTGACTGGCTTTAGGGAAATCAACCATATGACTTTGAGGTATCATTCCAAGTCAATACCTCTATTAGACCTATTCTAAAACTGAAGAATTCAGTAAAAAGAACAATGGATGTGGAGCTCGATGCTCAGGTTCAAGTCCTACCACTTTTGCTTGCCACCTGAACAAATTACTTAATTCTACTTGTTCTCAGTTTCCTTATTTTTAAAAATGAGGGGCTTGGATTTAATGACTTCTAAGCACACTTCCAACTTTTAAATCCAGGATACTATAAAAACCAATGGTTATAAAAAGAGATTATACAGGAAAGGCTATTTCATTAATATTAAGCAATTTGAAAAGAAACTTGATTGAAGCTAGACAAACATAAAAGACAAAGAAAAAATAAAAGAAAATTAATATTAATTCAAATATTTAAATATCCTTTTGATTAAGTAGTAGATAAGTTTAATTTCAAATACTAATCAGAACCTCTCTGAAATTGAGCATTCAATTACATGAGTTAGTTCATTTTGGGGAGAAGCACATTTATAGGTTCTAACTCATCTCTTATTTATACCAGTACATAAAGTCTTGGTTTAACATTCAGAGGACCTGTCCTACTTCTGAGGAATACTGGAATACTATTCCTAGAATCTTGGGCAAATCCTTTAATCTCCTAAAACCTCAGTTTCTGCATCTGTAAAATGAAGAATATTGGACTAAATGATCACTGAGGCCCCTTGCAGTTCTAAATCTAGAATCCTCTAAGAAGCAAAAAGATTTCTTCAGGACTCAAACAAGCTCTCTTAAGAATAAGCCTTCTAAACAATTCCTAGCTCTATTAAGCATTTCCTTCTCTGAAAATAGGGTATTAAAACCCATTTAAGCTTAATGTTAAACCTCTGACCGAATTTCCTGTTTGTTTATTATTTTTAAGCTCTATAGATACTGAGCTAATTTCTTTAAAATTAAAATGATTTTGGATATCATTGTTTTTTAGTTATGTGTGTATTAAGATATGGAGCAAGCCGAAGTCACTCTCACTGCTGTTAGCCAGTTCCTACTATTCCCTAACACCATTACAACAAAATGCAGAGAAAAGTGTCCTCCAATTCTCCCCGACACCTTACCTCTCACCTTCAACACTACCAGCACAGAACAAATACAACTGCTTCCTCAGTACCTGAAGAAACCTCTGACAAAGAAAAAAACCTCTCCACTTTAGGGGGAAGGATTTTCTGGGGTTAATCAGCAATTTCCAATTATTCAGAATTCTCCCAACCCTTCCAGGAAATATTCAAGGAAACCAGGAAGGACTTAATTGTTAGCTCCCTTAGGATGAAATGGTATGAAACCAACACACTTTCCTCAGTCCACTGACCCAACCTCAGCTCCACAGCCCCAGAAAATCCCTTCAAAAAGTACCATGTGGCCTTATGCAAATTCTACCACAGGATGAGGGAGGAAATGAAATTTTGTCTGTAAAAACATACCAGAAATTGTGTCAGTGTCCTAAGACAGACTTCTTAGGCTTTATGTGATTGTGGCATAGACCCCTTCTTAGAATGTTGTTGTTGTTTTTTTAAATAATTGAAGGAAAAGGTCATTTCAGTTAGAAGTGAGTGAAGATTAAAAATGTATTTTTTTCCATCCAAATTTCCAGCCCCACCTTTGAAATGCCCCTCAGGTTAAGAACCCTTGCTAAAGAACAAAGATAAATGGCTATAGTATCCCATGTAGATGGAACCATTTTATTCTTTCATTTATGTCTAATTTCCATAAATCCTGAGTTAAAAAAAAACATATAGATATAAATTAAGAGAATGGTTTATTATAGACAACCAGCTTTTGTAATGGAGGAAATTTAGAAGAAGGAAGGAAATGCTGCCCTTAAAACATTCTGGTTGAAGACTATAGTGGTGGCACATGCCTATAATTCCCATTTCTTGGGAGTCCAGCTGGTGGGTCGCTTGATCTAAGGAATCCTGGGCTTAATAGGTTAGACAAGGTGTCTGCATGACGTCTCTCAGGGAAATGGGAGGCCAAGGACAAGTAGGTTGACTAAGGAGGGCTGAACCAGCCTTGCAAAGATAGGCAGTGACTGCCATGCTTTCCACCCAGGAATTGAGACACAGTCTCAATCATTTATTTTTTTTTTTTAAAGAAAAGGAACTTACCAGATAAGTGACCACAAGTCACTTAAAAGTCTCTAAGCCTTAGGGAACTTTCTAAGGCCAAGTTATAATGGCTGTAATTTGTCTCCCAAGACTATAAAACCACAGATGTTTATTTTCATTTCAAGTTACTCCATTTATATGGACCATCTATAGAAGTTGGCACTATTACAGTCCTTAGAAACCATTTAATCTTCCAACCCAAAATATATTACCTTGAATCTTTTGCTTGCTTAAAAATATTCTGTTTTCTTTTAAAGATCTACTGTTATGTTCATGGTTAATTTTTTTAAAATCTCCTTTTTGTTTTCTTTCCCATTGAGAACTATAATGGACAGAGACCAAAAGCTGAGACCAAATGATTCAAAGGGGAGCAAGAGATTAGAAAAGGATTGAGGGGGGAAATAACAGGAAAATAATTATCTGGGACTTTTTTTTTTCAAGTTTATAAGTTTAAAGAAAGATTTCTATGATAGAAAAAGCTTTGGAAACCAAAAGTAGTTCTCAAGGACCAGGGATATTTCATAAACCTGTAGTCTATTTTAAAGACCTAAGTCTAGACTTATTCAGTTTATTTAACCTGTCATTTGACAGATGAGGAAAATGAACCCCAGAAAAATTAGTTAGCTCATACTCGATAATTTGCTGTGGCAGAGTCAGGATTAGAACCTGTGAGCTCCTGACTCCCAGAACAGGAATCTTTCATATATGTGATATTGCCTCCATTAAAATATAAAAACAGCTAAGTTGTGCTTGGCAGCATGAAATCTTATTGCTCAAGAGGACCTTAGAGATCATCTAGTCACGGAATCACAGAACATTGTTCCTTAAGGAAGCATTATGAGAGTCTAATTTATATTCTTTGCCTTTTTAGATGAGGAAAGCAAGTCAGAGAGATTTGCAGTTAACTAGACCAAGTTCACACAATCAGATAGCCTGAAGGTTTCCAAACTTTTAGTTGACTATTCTTTCATAATACCTCTCACAGTTGTTCTTTTACAAAGTACTTTGATAGAGATGTTCTTGTCTGAATCTGACAACACCTTCAGCAAAAGTAGCATCCAACAATTCTGAGGGACTTAGGAGAAAGAAACTATCCACATTCAGAGGAAGAACTGTGGGAGCAGAAACACAGAAGAAAAACGACTGCTTGATCACATAGTTGGAGGGGATAGGATTGGGGATGTAGACTCTAAATGAACATCCTAGTGCAGACATCAATAATATGGAAATAGGTCTTGATCAGTGACACAAGTAAAACTCAGTGGGATTGAGTGTTGGCTACGAGGAGGCAGGGAGGAGAAGGGGAGGGAAAGAGCATCAATCATGTAACTATGGGAAAATATTCTAAATTAATTAATTTAAAATTTCAATTAAAAAAATTAGTGTCCAAGTCCTCAATCAGCCTAATGTTAGCTCAGTGCATAAGAATTTCTCAGGTACACTCAAAACACAAAAGAATACAAATGGTCAAAAACCAGAGTTCTTCCCCTCCCTGCTCCCAGGCCCCCATCAGGAATATCAACAATACAGGATTGCAATATTCTGCCACAAATGGATCATGGGTTTCATGGGTCCTTAGGATTTATCAAATCAAATAGGATTCAGAGGTTCATAGATTTAAAGGTAGAAAGAACCTAAGACAAAAATGAGTTTAAATGTTTCATTTTACAGATAAACTTTAGTACAGTGTGATTAAATAACTTGCTCGGGGTTAACATAGCTGGTAAATACCTCCAGCCCTAAATACTTTTGTTGCTGCCTCTCCATCCAACACATTTAACTATGCAATTTCAGGATCATGCACCACCCTGAAATCCTAATATGGTTTCTGTCTTTCCCAGCTTTTTATGTTTGGCCTAGAGGAAGCCTCATGGGGTAGCTACATGGCATAGTGGTCAGAGTACTGGCCCTGGAAATGGGAAGTCTCATCTAGCTGAATTTAAATCTGGCCTCGGACACTAACTCTGTGACCCAATTCAAGTCACTTAACCCTATTTGCCTCAGTTTCCTCATTCTGTAAAATGAACTCGAAAAGAAAAGCGCAAAACCTTTCCAGTATATTTGCCAAGAAACCCCCAAACAGGCTTATGAAGTGTTGGACATGACTGAAAAAAAGACTAAACATTAGGACCAACCCCTATTAAAAAAAATAAGAGAAACAAATATGGAGGGATATGAGAATTGACTAATACAGACTATTCGAAGCACATTTGCATATAAAATTCTGAGGAAAACTAACATAAAACAGAATATGGCTGCCAACATTTTTATATTTATTTATTCTCATGAATGCTACTGATTTAGAGATATGGATATATCTATATTTAAAACAGCCTTTATATATGTATTTTGATTTCAGCTTTTTTTTCAGCTGTATCTAACTCTGTGAGCCTTTTTGGGGTTTTCTTGTTCCTGGAATGGTTTGCTATTTCCTTCTCCAGGTCATTTTACAGATGAGGAACTGAGGCAAACAGAGTTAAGTGACTTGGCTCAGAGTCACACAGCTAGAAAGTGTCTGAGGCCAGGTTTGAATTCAGGAAGAGGAGTCTCTCATGTCAGTCTTGGCCACCCATCTGCCCTTCTATATGTGTATATATATACATATATATATATATATGTTTTATAATAGTTATTACTACAAGCAAATATGCATTACATATATTTGAAGAGTGGGATAATAGAGTGCAAGAAGCCCCACAAACTCTATTTCCAAATTCCTTTTAATATATCCTACCTAGGTCATTAGTACTTTTTTATATTAGGCTTCTCACAATAGTCTTTATAATCTCCCTTCTAATTCAGGACCTTAAGTTTTCTCCATGTTCCTTTGTCTTAGAAGTTTTTATAATTCATAAACTCTACAATACCTTTGATAATCTCTTCCTACATGTTCTCATATTTTCATATTCAAGTTAATCTTTTTTAACCCTTAACTTCCATCTTAGAACCAATAGTAAATGTGGGTTCCAAGGCAGAAGATTAGTAAGAGCTAGGCAACTGGGGTTGTGACTTGCCAAGGTCACACAGCTAAGAAGTGTCTGAGGCAGATTTGAACTCAGGATCCCCTCTCCCTAATTCTGGCTCTCAATCCCCTGAGTCGTCTAGCTGTCCCATATTCAAGTTAATCTTAATCTCTCAAGTGACTGACAATTATCGCCTTTTTCATGAATTTCTCACAAACTTCCAAGGTAAATTAGTATCATCATTCCTATTTTACACATCAGATGAAAATCCATAAGAAATATTTGTGACTGATTTCTTGGAACTCCCAAGGAAATATTAGAAGTATTTGCCATATCATTTTTCTATGTGTCCCTTCAACTTCTCATATGGAACCTCACAGAATCCCAAGCAGTGTTTCTCAACTAATTTGCTAATAGAGCATTTCAGGGTTTGAAATAAAATTACTTAACCTATAAGTGCTCATCTAGGAGATCCAGAGCATATGCTATGCCCTTCATAATCAATAGGCATCATGGAAATTTTGGAGCAAAATAAAAGAAATGAAGCCTATTTTCTCTCTCAAATGTTATATATGTTTTATGGGTATCTAATTTCTTTTTGATATCTTAGCAAATTCAAATTTTTCTCATGGAATCTCTCTGTAGAACTCAAGGGTTCCCTGTTATGCAGTTTGGAAACATTACCCTAAAAAGAATTTTCCTAGACCATCGTGTATCATCTGGGACTTTTCTGTATTACTTCTCTATCATGTCTTCCTCTTTACCACTGAGTAACATCTGTTGAACTCTCCAGAGCTGAGTATGTGTATTATAAAAGACCATAACAAAGTCTACATCAGGCTAAGCTAAATTATTTAGATGAGTCAAAAATTATACAGAAGCTTGATGTGCCTTGTCTCCTATCAGCAGCTCCTCAATGAAGCATCTAAACAGATCTTCCCATCATAATTATATTCTCTCAGCCTTTTCCAAAAAGTTAAAAATTTTAGTAAAATATCACTATGCTAATTTAGTAAATTTTAGTAAATCAGACTATGCTAGTGGAAGGCTTAAAGTAATACAAAGAAAAAAGTTAAAGAAAAAATAGGTTCTGATATGTAAAAGAAAATATGAACTCATTTGAATATCTGTTCTTCAATGGTATGTTCCTATATGGTGTTATGTAAACTTAAAGGTTCTTTACATTCTATGGTTATTCATGTGCATCAATTCATACTATTTGAACTGGAGAGTATTATAGTTCAAAGACTTCTTCAATATTTACTTCTTAACACAAAGGTAAAATGAAAAAAGTTATAATTAAACAAGTTCTCTTTTCATCTTTTTAACATTATGAAATATTATGCTAGTTTATTTAACAATAATTAATCTAACATTCTCAAGCAGTAATATGGAAAAATCACCTTTATACGACACCACTCCCCCTCAAGAAGTATCAAATTTTCTTGCATTTCATTATCTGTTTAAATACTGTATCATCGAAAAGAATATAAACTCATTCTGGAGTGTTTGTGAAGCAGAATGGAATTACGAATTATATTTCAATGAATCATTAAACCTTATTTAAGCCCATATTACTTCCAGGTGCTATAACATGCACATTAGATAAAAATATAAAAATGAAAAAGTGTCTACCCATGCAGTGGTAAACCTCAGCAAGGGTTTACATTCAACTTTCAGATTCATGCAAATAATGACAGATTTTTTTATTTCCCTTATAAATGACGATTCAGCATAGTGGACAGTTTTCCATAATAAATATTGGATCAAATATAGCTTCTCTTCTCAATTTCATCTTTGAGCACTATTCTTCTCCATGTAATGAATCAAAAATGGAGGTGGAAGAGTTAGTATCTATACTCAAAGTCCAAGTCTGGTATTTCATCAGATCAGACTAATTCAATTTCCATTTTCACTACTTTCTAGTGATATGACCTTGGGTAAGACACCAAACCTCTTAACCTCTGTTTCCTCATCTTTTAAAGGTGTCAATGCATCACAGTATTCACAAAATAAAAGAAGATCTCTCAAGAGAATAGGGAACTTTTCCAGTAATTCTTTTTAAAAAGAACGTCTCTCCTTCTGTGTTCCCAATGCATCCAAATGCTAACTGAACTGCAAAGCAGTTAACAGTTTGGATATAAATCTTTCTTTCTTAATATACTAGCAAATTCAAATTCAGAAATGCCTTGACTTTAACAAACTCCATACCAATCACATAAATAAGAAGGTAATTGTTTGCTTTCCATCTAGGATTCATCAAAGACTTCTTTCAATCAATCTCCTTTCCTGCTGTGTTTTATATCTGATTTAAGTTACAAAAGTTTGATTTACAAGAAACATTTTAGGAACACACATAACCTAAAGCAAAAGGTACATATGTCAGTAGGTCAATTCATAATCTCTACTATTGGCAGAATGTTAAAATTTTATTCCTGTATTTGGCCCCTATTTGAAACCACTTACATCACATCTGGAAAAGCCATAGGGCAGTCACTCATCCAGTCTATCCCTACAGATTACTGTAGAATACCACTCATTTTCCTTTGCTCTCATATCCAAGCCAGAGCTGACACTAAAGTTAAAGAACCAAAATAAAATGAACAAACCTCATTTTCACAAAATGCAATTCTGATCAGAATCCTCTGAGTCTAATTTGAGGTTGATAACTATAATTTTCTGAACATTAATATTACTCAAACCTATTCCTGGAACTTCCTCTTAGATTTAGAGATTTAAAGATAAAATTTACCTTTGGTAATACAACAGGCAATGGCTTCATTAGAACCATTATCTCCATTTTCTTGAGGTATATAGTCATGATTGTTTTTCTCCTTTCACTCAGTGCTGTCACTGCATCTTCTGAAGGAGGCCAAGCTTTATAAACTGGGAATAGTTCCTCTTTTTGCCATTATATTCATCACTCATAATTCTGACTTTAATGTTAAAGAGGTTGAGTAATATCTAAACTTACCGTGATCTTAGCAAATTATAACAAGATCGTTAAAGGTGGTTTTTTTGGTTGTTGTTATTCTCCCCAACCCCAGATGATAGCAGTTTTTGTTTCAGATATATGGGAGTGTATATATATATATATATATATATATATATATATATATATATATATACATCTGCTATTTCTTTTTTAGGGGGTTATGATATTCTATTTTATTAGGGCTTTAGATATCACAATCCTATAAACTTGTATCTTGACAAATATTAAGGATTTTATTAGATTTTTAAACATAAATAAGATCTAAACATTCCATTTGGCAGCTACATTTAAAAATATTAAGATGATTTCTTTTTTGTACACAAATTCAACCTTAAAGAAAATTGCTTTCAACCAAAAAAGAAGTGCAAACTATTAGAATACACATAGGCAGCATGGTGGATGGAGAAACAGGCCTGAAGTTAGGAGGACCTGGATTCAAATGTGGCCTCAGATACTTCCTAGCAGTGTGACCTTGGGCAAGTCATTTATCTCTGTTTGCCCAACCCTTACACATCTGTCTTAGAGTTGCCACTAAGACAACATACATATACACACAATCCCTTCAGCATTAGTAAATATAGCTGTTGTCCCACCCCTGTCTCTTCCTACCCCACAGAAGTCAACATCAGCAGTTTACTTGAGAAGAAAAGATGGGAGGGTGGCTGCATGTCTTTATCACATTAAGCATATATAACTACTATTTTCAGAATTTGCTAGTCTCTTATCATCTCTGTCTTAAGAAGACAAATACCCCAATTCCCTTTGCACTTTTGGGAAGATACAGCTATCTTTTCAACATAATGAAGTACAGCTATTGACTTCAACATGAAGTCATCCCTATTTTCCTTCACACTTCTCAGACCTGCTGCCACCATCTTCAGATCATTAAATTCTCCCTCTTTGATTTCTGGGCTCCTTTATTGTCAGGACGAAGGACACCTACATTTACAAATTTTATAACAGCCACAATGAAATATGGAGCTTATTGTTAATATGCATGGCTAATTAGGGAATGCCATCTGAAAGCACAGAGTAATTAACAAATTAATTAGGATCACGTTTATACTACAATAGTTAAAAGTATGAAACAGAGTCTTCTGACTTGTAGTAGTGTCTCTGAATGAAAATTTATTTGAACATCCTGCATTTTGCAATAGGGACAGAGTGTTCCTATTTTTAGGTGAATGTCTGTAGAGAATGCTTTATTGCAATGAAAGAAGCAGGTGTGACTTTGGATGAGAAATGACTGTGCTTTGCCAAAGAAAGATAGCAGGAATGCTAGACACAATTGCTGTCCTTGGTGCCAAATATATCTAGAAAGCTTGGTCATCATCTACAACTTGGAGAAGCAGCATGAAAAGTTGATCTCTCTATATGATACATTTAGCCATCATCTAGTTTTATATACATACATATATACATACATATGCACACATAAACAAAGATATATATTACCATCCACACAAAAATATGCACACATATATGACTTGTACACATATATACTTGTAATATACATGTAAATATCTATAGTACCAACACAGGCATGCTTGCACATATATTTACATAATTCACTGTGTTTACACATGTATATAATGTACACATTTAAATTTGATCACCCTAAAGGTTGGCTTCAATGCTTAACTATAGCCATGAAGAAAAATATACACATAGGAGCCCTAGAACTCCAAAACTTTAAGGAAACCCTGTATTTAGTGGCCAAAGACATGATAAGCCATTTGAGCCACCTAGACAAAATTTGACAATTCTTCTTCTTGTGCGTGAGTATCCATTGTAGACTTTAAGCTTTAAGCAATGCATGAGAGCAAATTACTTATAGGATCTGGATAACAAAGTGGTCTGGCATTAAAAATAGATATGGCATTTTGGAAAAAGTAACACTGGAAAATGTCAATCATGTCTCCTCTTTACCTGTTGTTTCTCAGATAGCTATCTTGCTACATGTAGGTCTAGTACCCAGCTGCAATCTCCTTAATAAACAGGTTGGTGATTTACTTTGATATTCCCAATAATATGGTTCCATGTAGAGACAAATTTTTCATATTTATGTTTTTTGCCACAGCCTCACTTATTCTTTACATTCCCCTTACTATATGAAAAACTTTTCTTGATGTAGAACAGGTGAGCAATTCTAAGGAAAATATCAGCCATCCAGACTTCAAAAGAAAAGTAATTTTTAAAACATACAAAGAGGAATATGGAAATGTAGCTTTAATGAGGATATCCATTTCTCATATGAAGGAGGCAGTGCATATTAATTCAGATTCACAAACTATATGCTGAGAGGATTTAATTGAGAAAGCACAAGAAAGAACATTAGTGCCTACAGAATTCAAAAATGTAACTCCCATCAGTCTGTTATTGATATTTTATGATATTCTACCATTTGAGATTCACTCCTTTGGATTATTCCATTGACTCCATCAAGTGCAAATGCCCACTGGACAGGTTCCATATTAAGATTCTAGTAATGATACATTCTTTCCTGGGTAACAACTAGTTAAAAGTAGGTTTCAATAGAGGAGAGGAGAAAAATAGAGAGGGAGGAAAAGGCTCAGATGGATTCTGATGGAAGAAGTACCTAGAAAGAAAAGTTAAAGATTGAGTATTTCCATGGGTGCTTTGGGCAGCCATGCCTCAAGACTACTTGAAGACAGAATGCCTGGGTGGTTGAGGCTACCTTGGAGAAATATTGAAAAAAAGTTTCAAGAAAAGAAAAAGGCTAAGGCTACTTATAGGTAGCTATTTCAAGGATATTTAACAAGTTCATCTAAGAGCTAAGCACCATTAAAGAAAAGATTAACTAAAAAACTACAGATGTTTGATCATTCAATGAATATCACACAGCATACAATCAGAAGGCACTGCTGAGTGAACTGTTATAGTTATTTTTATCTTTAAGTAATAGAGGAGAAAGACTAGACACTGCTATCTTCTGCACAAAAATGAAACTCTTGAAAACTTTGTTTCTAGAATACTTATTTACTTTATTCCTCAAAGTAGGAATATCAAGCAATATTTGATTGGTTTGGTTACTGGTTTCCATAGTATAGCAAACAAAGCACATGGCCTTCACCATCAAAACTGTTGTAGAAGATAGCCCCTTAGAAGCAGCAAAAGTCCAGACCTCTGTGAAAATTCTTCCACACCAATCAAAAACAAAATGCTTCATGGGTACAGAAAACCAATTCTAACAACAGGAAAGAGCCAGGGGACCCTCCTGCTTGATTCAACTTTAAAGGTATGTAGAGAAGCCTGAATTTGGGGGTTTAAGGAAAAGGAAGAAGGAAGGTACCAGGACTCCTCCCCCACCTACTGTGCTGAGTCTCTGGTGGTCACTGGAATATCTGGTCGAGGGCTCCAGCCCTGAGGGAATGCCTTGCTGCCACAGGTATGCCATGCTTAGGGCTCTAACCATATCTGGAAAAAGGCAGCTGGTGGAGAGGTGCAGAGGGGAGGACAGCCTAGTAGCATCCACTACTCTTCAACTTGGGCCTCCACTCTGCAGATTATCTCTGCCCCAGTTTAATCTAGTCTATCAGATAAGAAGACTTCAGAGGGCAGAGAAGCTCAATCTCCAACATTCTTCCTCCACTCCCTTTGCTGAGAGCAGCCATAAGACTCCTGCTGAATCAGATCCCAGGGGGAAGGCTGCAACCTCATCAGAATACCTTGTTAACAGAATTAGAAGTACAGCTTCCTTTAGCCTCCACACCTTCACCTACACCTTCAGTTTCTGCTGCCAGCTAGGGAAGATCTGACCTCAGGGCTCATTGATATTCCATCAGCCTAATCTAGTCAATCAGCAGAGCAGAGAAGATGCCCCTTCAGTACAGAATAGCCCAAACCCACAGATACAGCAAATAATCAGAGGAATAAGATTATAGCCAATGACAGGGGAAAGAAGGAAAAAATATGAGTAATAACAGAAAAAAGGAAAAAAAGAAATTACAATTGACAACTCCTATCCAGTTAATGAACAAAGAGCAAATGGAACAGAGGAAAATCAAGGAACACCAAGCAAAAATGCAGAAATGCCAGTGAATTGGACTCACTTTGGAAGAACTCAAAACACAGTTCAAAAAACAAGAGAGGCTGAAAACAATTGGGAAAAGAACTTAAAAAGCAAAATGAGTCATCTGGAAACAGAGACACATGAACTAAAACAAGAAAACACTGTCTTAAAAGTCAGAATAGATCAGCTTAAAAACTAGGGAAAGAAAGTGAAAGATGACCTACAAAGAAAAACAGACCAGGAGGAGAAGGAGGACCAAAAATCCAGGGATAGCATTCAGTCTTTAAAAATTAGAATCCAACAACTAGAAGCAAATTACTTCAAAAGGCAGCAAGAGTCTATAAAACAAAATCAAACGAATGAAAAAAATTGAGGAAAATATGCGACAGCTCATTGATAAAATTTCAAACCTAAAAAATAGATCCAGGAGGGACAATTTAAGAATTATTGGACTACTGGAAAATTGTGACAAAAGAAAAAGCCTGGATATCCTACAGGAAATTATCCAAGAAAACTGCCCCGATATTCTTGAATAAAAGGAAAAAGTGGAGATTGAAAGAATCCACAGATCACCTCCTGCATTTCATACCCAATTGACAACACCCAATACAGCCAAATTCAAGAACTACCATTCCAAAGAAAAGATACTACAAACTGCTAGGAAGAAACCATTCAGATATCATGGAACCACAGGATGGATAACACAGGATCTGGCTGCATCCATGATGAAGAACCAGAAGGTAAGGAATATGATATTCCAGAAAGCAAGGGAACTGGGTCTACAACCAAGAACCAAGGTCATATAATAAAATGGAAGTCTTCCAAGCATTGCTAAAGAAAAGGCCTGATAGAAAATTTGATACCCAAAATCAGAATTCAAGAGAATCACCAAAAGATAATTAAGAAAGGGGAAAAAACAAACATAAAAAAAATTTAAGGGACCCAATAAGTTTAAATGATTTGTATTCCTATAAGAAAAGATGATATTTGGTAACTCTTAAAATTTGTTATTATCGTCAGGGTAGCTAGAAGAAGTATACTTAGAGGGAACAGTGACAAAATGTACAGGATGAAATGTATGATGAAATACATATATATGTATAAACTAGGAATAAAAAGGAGGATAATACTAAGAGAAATGAGAAAAGAAATAAAAGGAGGTAATTTCATATTTAATAAAGAAGCACATGGAGGGAGGGGGGAGAAGACCAATACAATAGAAGGGTGAAAGAGGTTGGAGATAGTCTCCAAAAATTTTAATCTTTACGATGGGAAGAGTCAGAAAGGTTCAAATAGAAGGAAAATCTCCAACTCCAAATTCAATCATCATCATCACCATCATCAACAACATCATCAAGGAAATCCATAAGACAAGTTTGTGATTGATTTCTTAGAACTCCCAAGCAAATATTAGAAGGACTTACAATATAATTTTTCTATCTGTACCTTCAACTTCTCATATGGAACCTAACAGATTCACAATGTTTCTCAACTAATTTGCTAATAGAAAATTTCAGGGTTTGAAATATAACATAGCCTATAAGTGATTATCTGAGGGGATCTAGAGGAAATGCTATGCCCTTCAGAATAAATAGGCATCAGGGAAATTTTGGAGCAAGATAAAAGCAATAAAGTCTATTTTCTATCCCAAATGATATATATTTATTTTTATTGGTATCGAATTTCTTATTTGATATCTTAGCAAATCCAAAATTTTCTCATGGAATCTCTCTGTAGAACTCAAGGGTTCCATATTTTGCAGTTTGGAAACATTACCCTAAAAAGATTTTTCCTAGACCATTGTGTATCACCTGGGACTTTTCTGTATTACTACTCTTTCATGTCTTCCTCATTATCACCAAGTAACATCTGTTGAACTCTCTAGAGCTGAGTATGTGCATTATAAAAGACGATAACAGAGTCTACATCAGGCTAAGCTACATTATTTAAATGTGTTGAAAATTATACGGATGCTTGATGTGCCTTATCTCTTATCAGCAGTTCCTCATTGAAGTATCTAATTAAATCTTCCCATCATAATTATATTCTCTCAGTCTTTTCCAAAAAAAGTTAAAAATTTTAGTAAAATATGACTATACTAATTTAGTAAATGTTATAATTTAGTAAAACTATCATAAACAACATCATCATCAACATTGTCATCAACAGCAACATCATCACCATCAACAACAACATTGTCCACATCAAAATCATCAACATCAGTATCATCAACAACAACATCATCATCAACATCATCAAAAATGTTTTTGTATAACCCTCAAAGGGCAGCATTCACATTCTCAAACATTCAGCTGAAAATTGACTTATTTGATACTTCTCATCCTCCCAAGCAATTCTTTTCAATTATAAAAAAAAATACAGGTGCAGGTTGGAGGAAAGGGTAAATATCAAGACTTGGAAGAAGGGGGGGAAATTGCCTTTTTTCTACGTGTGAGAGACTGAAGTCCTAGCTTTGTGACATTAGCCAAGTTTATGGTTTTTTTTTTTAAGATACATACATTTATTAAAATGGATGGTTTTAAGACTTCTTTAAGTCATCCTGAAGAAAAAAATTCTTTTTTGACAAGCATATGCCTTCTTAAAGGGATAATAGAAATACCATAGCATAGTGGAGGGTACCCGAATTTAGAATCAGAATATCTGAATTCCATTCCCCATTCTACTACTGACCATCTCATGGATAGCCAGTAGTAGTGGGCAAGCAAGGGTCAAATAAGCAGGATATTCCAAGACTGTAGCCAGGATTGAAATGAAACCTTAGCTAATACATTTGCATTAGTGTGAGATTACAGATAGCAAAGAAGGCAGAATGACCAGAGGACCTAGTGGGAGTCTCAAACCTGGCCATTTATCAATTGTGTGATGTTGGATAAGTCATGTAAGCTCTCTGGGCCTCAATATATTCATCTTTAAAATGAAGGGCTTCAAAGAGATAATAAGGAAAAAGACTTGTACAAGAATATTCATAGCTGCGCTCTTTGTGGTAGCAAAAAAAATGGAAAATGAGGGGATGCCCTTCAATTGGGGAATGGCTGAACAAATTGTGGTATATATTGGTGATGGAATACTATCATGCTCAAAGGAATAATAAAGTGGAGGAATTCCATGGAGACTGGAACAACCTCCAGGAAGTGATGCAGAGTGAGAGGAGTAGAACAGGAGAACATTGTACACAAAGACTGATACACTGTGGTACAATCGAATGTAATGGACTTCTCCATTAATGGCAGTGCAGTGATCCTGAACAATCTGCAGGGATCTATGAGAAAAACCACTATCCACATTCAGAGGAAAAACTGTGGGAGTAGAAACACAGAAGAAAAAGAACTGCTTGAATACATGGGTCCAGGGGCTATGGTTGGGGATGGAGACTCTAAATGATCATCCTAGTGCAAACATCAACAACATGGAAATAGATTCTGATCAAGGACACAAGTGGAATTGATCAGATCCCAGTGGAATTGCATGTCGGCTGTGGGAAGTGTGATAGAGGCTGGCACTAGAGAAAAAGTGCCAGACTGAAGAGTATATGAAATTGATCACCTCGACAGGGGAGGGGCCCCAGGAGTGAATTTCCTGAGGAGAGAAGACTCAGTGAGGGAGGGTCTCTCCCGTCTTGAGACATCAAAGAGAGAAGGTGGATAAAGACTTTCTCCTGAGGGTTACCCACTTTTCCTGCTTGTGACTGGAAATCTTTCCCCCAACACTTCCCAATTGAAGAGACTTTCTGAAGAGAAACCTGAGCAGACTTTACCTCAGTTCCTGTTGCCCAGGGGTGAGTCAACCTGACTTTCTCTCAGGGGGCTCAGGCTGCCAAGGCCTGAGTTCCCCTCAAACTCGAGGAAGGAGGAAAAGGGTTTAGATAGAGACAGGGACCCCTTTTCCTACTTTCCTTTTCCCATTCTTCCCTGCCCATTATTCCTTTTGAATTACTTGATTGAGTTAACATTAAAAGTTATCTGTTCCCCAAGCTGAGTGTGAGTGAATGGAATCAAGGGGAGACCCTTCGATCTCGAGTAGTGGAGGGGGGACAAGAGGGACAAGAGCAAATTGGGGAGAGCAGCGTTAGCGAAGGAGGGAAGGCAGACGGGGAAAATCTTCAAACCTCCTCTCCTCTCTCTGAGCCAACCCATTACAGCTGCTGTCTCCCCTGAACCCCACTTTGTGGGAAGGGGGGAGTTCTCCTCTCTTTCCCTTCCCCCATCTCCATACCTTGGGGTCCAAGCCTCCTCCCTAGGGTACATTCCCTTCTTTTCTTTTTTATTTTTTTAAGACAGAAAGGTGGGTGGAGGGGAAGGAGAGAAATAATGCCATTATTGTAACCAAGGAATAATGTTCTAAAATGACTAAATAAATGAATTCAAATAAAAAAAATAAAGTGAAGGGCTTGGGAAAAATGGCCTTTAAGGTCCCTTTCTGTTATAAATCTTTAGTCTTGTTAGCTGGGAAAGTCCAAGTCAAGCCTGGCTTCTCTTTTATAGAGAGACCAAGGTGTCTTTGAGAGGTCTCAGCTCACCTGATACTAAGACTTTGGCAAACCAACAACACTGGAATTATTACATCATTGGAAAAATGAGTCAAGCTGAATGATCAGGGTCAGGTATTAGAGAGATAATAACCAGATGGGAGGTAACCTCCCCATTGAACAAGGATTCTTAACCTTTCCTGTGTTGTGGACCCTAATGGCAAACCAGCAAAGCCTATGAAACCCTTCTCAGAATGTTTTTAATTAGTATAAAATAAAACATGAGAAATTACAAAGAAAAGAAGGTTCAAATATCAAATTAAAAAAATAAATTTATCAATTTCAAGTTAAAAATTCCCTTCCTCCCTAAGAAGATTTTTCCACTCAAATGGGAAATTAACAATTTGGATTACATTAGCTAATCCTCAATTTTCCACAGGTCCAACCTGTCCCAGAGACCCTACTTAAGCCTAGCACATTCCATTTCCTACTGTATTAGCACTTGGAATATTGATCCCTTAGCTTAGCTGAATACTGTGCACTCAAACTCTTCAATCTCTGATTTACCACACCTGTGTCATCCTTCCAGGCCTAAGCAATATCCTCCACCTTATTCTCCTCAGCTCCCTGGACGCAGACGGAGAATTTTATCACTTTGCAAGTCCAAATGTCTTTTGGTTGCTAGGTGGAACAGGGACAGAGTTCCAGACCTTGATTAATTTAATTTTTTTAATTTGATAGTTGAATCTTGTTTTCTTTGTAATTTCTTATGTTTTATTTTATGCTAATTAAAAACATTCTGAGAAGGGTTTTATAAGCTTTGCTAGATTGCCATTAGAGTCCACAACACAGGAAAGGTTAAGGATCCTTATCAGACATCAGTTCAAATCTGGCCTCAGCTACCCATTATCTGTGTCACCCTGGACAAGTCTCTAAACCTCTGTCTGCCTCAGTTTCTTCATCTGTAAAATGAGAATGGTATTAGTACCTACAACAACAAAGGTTATTGTAAGGATCAAATGACATAGTTGTAAAATGCTCTATAAACCTTAAAGTATTATACAAAGGCTAATTATCATCATCATCATCATTATCATATGCTTCCCAGAATGCTGAGATAAAGCCCTTTTGTATAACCTTTTGCCCTCTGTTAATACAGCAAAAAGAAAGCTGAATATGGAGCCAGAGAGCCTAGATTCGAATTCTGCCTATAATATCACATTGGAAAACTGTTTTGTAAGGGAAAAGAAATTCTGCTCTTACTTCGGGTGATTCACTTGGCCTCTCTGAGTTTCAATTGAATCATCTTTAAAGTGAGGTGCTAAGAACAAAAGACCTAGGTTCATTTTCTAGCCTGGCTGCTTATTAGCTTATGTGAGTGACCTAACCTCTCTGGGCCTCAGTTCCCTCTTCTGTAAAATAAGAAGTTTGCATGAGATGACTCTCAGGAGTTCTCTTCCAGCTTTATATCTTGGATCTAATTTTACTATGCTTGTGACCTGAGGCAGCCTTCCTGTGACTGCCCTCTTACATATAAAATAAGGGGGTTGGACCAATTGGATGAAGGCTCCATAAGGGCAGGAGCCAAGTCTCACACTCCGTAAACCTCATAGCACCTAGTGCAGAGTTTTGTATATATATAAAATACGTATTTATTTACAGTGTATTCAGTGATTAATTTCTCCTCTCTGTAATGCTGGTGACTAAGAAAGATGCCTTTGAAAGTAGTGCCCTTGTCTTAAATTTACTTTTGCAAGGCAGTATGGCAAAGGCAAAGTTCCTGTAAACTTTAAAGTAAATCTATAAATACTAACTATTATTATTCTTAGGGCTAGGTGGTACAGTGGATAGAGCACTGGGCTTGAAATCAAAAAGACTCATATATATGAGTTCAAATCAAATATGATCTCAGATATTTATTAGCTGTGTGACCCTGGGCAAGTCATTTAATCACCTCAGTTTCCTCATCTGTAAATTGAACTAGAGAAGGAAATGGCAAACCACTCCAGGGTTGTTGCCAAGAAAACCCCAAGTAGACTCACAAAGAATAAGACAGAGCAATATGACAGACAAATTATTATTATTATTAACTTTAGTGTTTAGTTTTCTGCTTACTTTTCTGTTTTCTTTTTCTTCCTCTGCTAGCCATTTTTCTTCCTCTACTCTTAAATGCTTTAGTGTTCCAACACCACCTTATCAGTGTGAATATGACCCAAATGATGCTTGTAGCCCCTCCAGGCTTTGCAAGATAAGAAAATATTTAGAAGTCCCTACAGCAGGAGCACCTAGGGGGCTCAGTAGATTGAGAGCCAGGGCTAGATATGGAAAGTCCTGGGTTCAAATGTGGCCTCAGATATTTCCTAGCTGTGTGACTCTGGGGCAAGTTAGTTAATCTCCATGGATTAACCCTTACTGCTCGTCTGCCTTGGAACCAATATAGAGTATTGATTCTAAGATGGAGGTAAAGGTTTAAAAAAAAAGAAGTCACTAGGCTCTCCCACACTGATGGCCCCTTTCCACATGAGCTTCAGGCTGCCTTTCATATGACAGCCATTACACCTCTTATTTAAAGCATTTTCAAATTTTCAGGACATGAGAAGACTTTTACCTTAAAAACACAAAGTTACTCCCCACCCCCAGTTCCAAAGGAGCTCTTTAATGGTTAAAATATTAGTAAAGTATTCTGAAATGTATTACCTATAGATCCAAGCTTTTCTCATATCAATCAAACATCTGAATGAAACATCTAACCAATCATTCAAATGTTCAGTAAAATAATTTCCCAATTGAGAAACAGTATAATAAAGAAGGTAAAGAGCTCCCTTTGAAGTCCAGCAGTCATGGGTTCAAATTCTGCCTTTAGCAACATGAACTTGGGTAAGTCATCCATCTCTCAATATCCCAGACATCTCTTTAAGATTATCGTTTATAGGCATTCTGCCAGTCTGCCTGAGTAGCAATGGAGCTTTTCAACAATAATGAAATCATATGTTCAGACTAAGTGAAAAGAAAAGGTCCTAGTTACTCCATGGGAGAGAAGATTATAGGGAAAGTGGACTGAACTGGAAATACAAATTAAACTTTCTCAGCCCATCAGTAGTACTAGCTCTTTTGCTTTCTATTTTCTATTTTATTCCTATTTGGAAAGTTGCTGCTGCTATGGTAAGTAGAGATGTGTTTAAAGTCACTTAAAAGCCAACCATCTTGATGACATAAACTGTTTTCATAGCTTCAAATGACAAACACTTAAGAGAAAGACTTAACAGTTCATTTGCTCTAGTTTCTTTTCAATCTAAATGCCCACATTGTGACTGTCCACATCTATATTCTGCTCTCACAGTTCCTCTTGATTCCCCTGAAGTAAAAAAAAATGCTCATAACAAAATTGGTTCTTGTTAGAAAGTCCCTGGGATGGTGGCAAGATAGGTGTTAAACCTGAACTGCTGACTCACACTCATATGACTGCTCCGTAGTAAGTGCTAACTTTTGGGCCCCGTGTTTACAGTACTACATCAAGTTCATGGTGCAGTCACAAGAGAGTGGCAAATTGAGTAGTAAAGGGCCTTAAATCTCAGTGGAATTCACACAAATCCCTGTCACACATGGTGCTACTGGCTCAGCCCACGAAGGAATGCCAGTAAGCAATCTGCCATTAAGCCAATGATTCAGAAGAAAAATAAATAAATAAAATTTTTAGAGTGGATGAAAGAAAACAGAAAACAACATGAAAAGTGGCATAACCAATTTTTTTAAGTGGGGATACGATGTGGCAAAATACTTAAATATTTTTTCTCATATTCACTGATACTATTTGTCTTTCCATTACCTTTATTTCTAAATGAATCAAACAATATCATCCCTTGCAACAAAGATTCGAAAAGATGGGGAGCAAGAGAGGAATTCAAAAGAGCCTTCTAAAGTATGCTTAGCAATACTTCCAGTATGCCACACTCATAATTCTCCACTGTTGCAAAGAAGAAAGAGAAGTACATTGTCTCAACTCTTCTCCAGGGAGAGACTTGGTCATTATAATCACACAAAGCTCAGTTTCATGTTGTACCTTGTAAACCTTAAAATTTCTTAGACTTGTGAATGTTGGAAATTTCACCATTGGAATGTGAACCCCATTGGCAAGGGAGGTTCCTCCTCCTCCCTTCTTAAGATTACTTTAGGACAGAAACCTTTTGTTGAACAATGGAAAGGGCTGCAGCATAGATCAAAATTTAATTATTCCCATCTCCACCCTACTCAGGGTAACAGGATTTAGGAAGGGCTGTAGCAAAGGATCAAGATTTAATTATTTGAGAATATGACCTTCAACAGACATGTGCAAAGCCACAGACCTCTGGGCGGTCCTGGGTTAAGGTAGAGCCACCATTGGCACAAGGAAGACATGGACAGTGATTGGTAGATGTGAGAACTGAGGGGAGGGAACTTGGATGGTTTCCTTAAAGATAGAGGGGTCTGAGGACCAAGAGGGTTGGTTGGAGAGGTTTTGCTCTGAGAGGTGGTGCTCTGAGAAGGTTGCTCTGAAGGAAGCTGGAGGTGGAGGCCCCTGAGACTGTTTCTCCATTTTGGTCACGTGAGTGATAGGGACTGATCTCCTTTCTTTGCCTCAGCTATCTAAGGGCTTGGGCCTTTTGGTCCAGCCTAAACGGAGGGGGCAATTAAGCCCTATTCCCTTCTCTCCCCTTTCTCTCTCTCTCACTCTCTCTCTCTCTCTCTCTCTCTCTCTCTCTCTCTCTCTCTCTCTCATACCTTTCTTCCTCCTGTTTGTAATTAAATTCCATAAAAGGTTGACTGCTGACTTGAGTTTTCATTTAGGAATTACATAGCTGAATTCCTTGGCGACCTTAAATTAATATATATCAGTCTTTTAAAGTGATTTCCTTCTCACAACCTCTTTATTTTTACATTGTTGGAGGGATCTTACATATTATTTTCCTACTTTTGCTCATTTCCCTTTGTTCACTTCACTTAAAGATTCCCATACTTTTCTGAATTCTTCATATTCATTTTTACTTATACAGCAGTAATATTTCATTATCTTCATGTACACTATTTAGCCTTAATTTTTATTTTTAATTCCTTATTCTTTCTCTCTCCAGTCTTCTTCACCAATAGATAAATAGACAGATACATAGTTAGATATAGATAGATCAATACATTGATAGATAGAAAGATACAAAGATAGATGGATAGACAGATAGATATAGTTAGATATAGATAGATTAATAGATTGATAGATACCAAAGATAGATAGATAGATAGATAGATAGATAGATAGATAGATAGATAGATAGATAGATGGATAGATAGATAGATAGATAGATAGATAGATAGATAGATAGATAGATAGATAGATGGATAGATGGATGGATGAAAGGACAGACAGACAGATAGATAAATAGAAAGATAAAATATATTTCTATATTAGCCATGTTAGAAAACACTCACAAGAAAAATAATGAAAGGGAAAAAATATGCTTCAATCTGCATTCTCAGTCCATAGTTTTCAATTTGGAGATGAATAGCATTTTATAAGGGGCAGTAAAAAAATAGGCCACCAGACCTAGAGTCAGGAAGACCCATTTTTATGAGTTCAAGTCTGGCCTCAGACACTTATCATCTGTGTGATCCTAGGCAAGTCACTTAACTCTATTTGCCTCAGTTTCCTCATCTGTAAAATGAGTTGAAGAAGAAAACGGCAGACTACTCCAGAATCTTTGCCAAGAAAACCCCAGAATCTTTGCCAAGAAAACCCCAGATGGTGTCAGGAAGAGTCATACATGATAGAAACAACTGAAGAAAAACCATCTTTAAAAAGAATCTCTTAATCCCCAATGGTGACCTAAGTAGGTTCCCAAACATGCCATCCTAGCTGATTTTGCCAGGATCCCACTAACACCACCACAACAGTTTCCTACAAATCCGCTTGTAAAACAATGTCAAGAAATGTATTAAGAGGGAGAATATAGGACACCTGGACTCTAAGGCTCTCAGCAGTCATGGAAGAGGTCTCCAAGGACACTAGTTCCATCTACTGCTAGGTGTCTCCTAGTGATACTGGACTAGGGGCACTGGAGTGTGTGGGAGTAAAGGAGATGGTCCAGGCACTGGAAAGCTGGTTGGGTTAAAGTCAGTCCTCATAAAGAATTCTTTGATCTTAGAAAATAGACTATGCATTAACAAGTTAAGCAATTTGCCCATCATTTCACAGTATGTATGAAGAGTCTGGACTTGAAACCAAGCTGTCCTGATGTTAAGCTAAGGCCCATCCACTCTCTCAAATTGTCTCCAGAGAACTATAGGATGAACGGGCAGAAAAGCACTGAACTTTCTGCTATTGTTAATTTCTAAATTCATCATGACATAGGAGCATAGATTCAGAACTGTGACAGATCCTAATGGCTATTGAACTCAATGTTCATTTTAGAGATGAGGACACAAGACTTAGAAAGTTTAAGAGCTTGCCCTGTATCATATAGTTAATAAGTGTCTAGAGTAGAATTTGAACCCAGACCTTCTTGACTCCAAGTTCAGCACTTTATCCACTTGGCCATGCTGTGCCTTATAACTTTGGGTAAAGGGCTCCCAAAACCAATTCTTGTAGAGAGGATTGAGAAGTAGGAAAATCCTTTACAAAGAATTTGTGTTCTATTCAAATAAGAGAAAGGAGAAGAAAAGAGATATTATTACCTAGATGCTATGACAGGACATGGTAGGGAATTCAGAATAAATAGTGCAAATGCTCATTATAATTGATGCATATAGGACTTCAAAGTTTCCATAATATTCTGCATTCATTTGAACCTCATACTATTGTGGAGAAGGCTTTGGGCTGGACCTGTATTCTCACTGATGGAAGAAATTCCCTGGGGAAATTCCCTCTATCGATGCAGATAAACACCTGCTCTGCAAATTATCATCTTGGAGAGCTGCCTGGGGCAGTGAGAGGTTAATAACTTGCCAGGAGGAAGCATGCAACCAACTTCACATCAGTCCAAGAGAGGATTGACTCAAGATGCAGAATAAGACATACGTTTTTGGACCCTGCCAGTATGGGAATTTGTTTTGCCTGACCCTGCAGATTTATTACAAGCATTTTGTTTTGCTTCCCCCGCCAATGTATGGAAGTAGAATGAAGAGGAACGTTCAGAAAATGAGTCAAACAGAGGTTGACTTGCCCAGGATCATACAAGTAGGAAGTTTCTGAGGCCAGATCAGAACTCAGGTCAATCCTGAGAGTTGGATGCCAACATCAACTCCCAAATGTCAAAAAAAATTAAAAAAAAAAAAAAGAACAAAAAGAAGGCCAGAAGAAACAAATCAAAGACATGGGCAGTTTTGAAAACTACATTTTGAATTTGTTATATACTTAAAAAGAAAGGCATGTTGAAACTTACAGTTTAATAAACAATCCTCTCCTTGTCTTCCAAATTGCATGTGGAAATGCCTGTTTTTATTGTATTTATGAGTTCAAAATAAAAGGAAAATAAATGGGGAAAAAAGTATTTGATCAGGGTCACCCAGCCAGGTATGTGAATGAGGATGTATTAAGCACAGGTACTCCAAGACCGATGCTATATACCATGGTTTGTTCTTTCTTTTTCCTATTTTTTTAGATGATTGAAACCGAATCTTTGAAAGGCCAAACAATTTCAACATGTTCATATAGCAAGTAAGTGTTAAAAGGGGAATTCACACCCATGTCTTCATGAGTCCATGTCCTGAAATGTTTTGCTCTCTACGACAGCACCAGCATCCAAGGCAAGGCCTGAGTGGGATTCTGATATGAGAAAGGAGGAGGGGGCCAAATGGACAGCTTATGGGAGGATGAATAGGCTGATGTGACTTCTGACAAGGGGGATTAAAAGGGAAAGAGGAAGGAAGCACCAAGGCCAGAGGGACCCCAGAACTAATAAACAGAGATCAGAAACCTAGAGACAAACTAGTTAGGTCTTGGTTGTAGACACTCTTCTCCTTTTTACACAAGTAAGAAAATTTCACCATGTAGTTCTTGGTCAGAATGTCATTTAGACAGTCCAGAAAGCCAACCCAGAATATTTATCTTCTGTCCTGATTTTATGGCAATGTAATGGTAAAAACATTGCCCTGGGGGTCATTAGCCTGAGATTTTAATCCTAGTTCTACTAATTAACTGGGGACTTTGACCAGATTCCTTCACCATAAGTCTTAGTTTCCACCTCTGTAAAATTAGGTTAGACTGGATTAGATATCAAATTCCTCAGGTGAGGTGGAATTGATTTGATACAAGGGAGTGGGCAATGCACTTCCAAAAGAAAGGAAAGTTATAGATCATTTATTTGGGAGAAGAGGAAGGATGGGGAAGGTAAAATAATAAACCCTATCAGTGACACCCACAGTGACTAATGGGTAGTAGTTACAAGACTCAACATCATGCTGACACAAAGCCAGATTAATAGCTAGAGTGTCTATGCATTAAACCCTGGAGTTCAAATCTACCCTCAGACACTTTCTAGCTGTGTGACCCTGAGCAAGTCACTTAACCCTGATTGCTTAGCCCTTACCACTCTTCCACCTTGGAAAGAACTACACAGTATTGATTCTAAGATGGCAGGAAAGGGTTCTTAAACAAATAAAAAGAAAGGGATCTGCTCATTTGCTCATCATTAATTTGCTATAGGTTTTTGTTTGTTTCCTGTATTTTATTCTTTCAGTTTAGTTTTGTGATGTTTTTGAAAGAACTAATCCCAGGGAGGAACCAATACACAGTATTGATTCTAAGATGGAAGGTAAGTGATTGCTTTTGTTTTGTTTTGTTTTTTAAAGGGCTTTACAAATATTACCCCATTTGATCATCTCCACAATTCTGTGAGGTAGGTGCTCTTTATTAGCTCTATTTTGCAGTTGAGAAAACTGAGGCAAACAGAGATTAAATGACTTGTCCAAGCAGATCCACACAGCTAGTAATTGCCCAAGGCATGGTTTTGAACTTGGGGAATTTTCTACTGCATTATCTAACTGTCATGAGAAGCAATGGGGGAACAAGACAGTTAAAGGCCATGTTTGAGTAGACTCACCAGCCGATCTCTATCATTGTGAATCAGCACTTCTTAAATTATAACCAACTCTAGTATTTTAAATTCTTTCCCAGGAGCTTCTTACTGGAAACGGCATTCTTAGTTCCTCTATCAAAATTTTATCTAATGTTAGAAAGTAACTTTCACTGCCCATATGTTTCAATATATATAAGCTTTAAGCAACATTTGCAGTTGAATGAAGACTATGCTCTTTCATATCACTCTCACCACATTCAATACAGTTCTGTATTTCATTTCAGCAATCATTCATTAAGCACCTAACCTGTGGCATAGAGCATGGAGAAGCAAAGAAGACCCTCTTTTGTCAAAGACTTGTACTCACTTTTTATTTCTGACAAGAAGCTTAACTTTTCATTGCCCTCAGGCAACTTGCCCTGCACTAATGAAATCACAAGACAACTGTCTATTATTATTATTATTATTATTACTAATATTCAGTGCCTTGGGGATATATATCAGGTCCTATCCCTTGCCTTTAAGAGTTTATAATTTGGTGTGATGAGGTAGAAAGAAGAGAGTACATAGGGAATTGTAATACAAAGTAAAATGGGGCTATTTCGTTCATTTATCAAGTATAGGACACTGTGCTAGGTAGAAAAAATGATATTTAGACAAGATAAAATGTGCACTTACAGGCTAGTAGATTGCTAGGGAATTAAGGCACAAATACAGATATTTATAATGCATGATAAATGCATTAGAGAGTTGTAGACATGCTATAAGAGAACCAGAGAGGAAAGTATTTGAGTGCACAGGGAAGATGGTAGGTCTGGACAGGTTTTTTGAAAGAGATGGAGAATAGATTTGAATTCTGAATTTAAGAGGTCTCTGTTTGACCATCAGTAACAGGAAACTCATTACTTAGTTTCCCCATTACTCAGTAACAACAAGAACATCTCAGAATACCAAACCAGATTTTTTCAAAGAAAAATTATACCATGACCAAAGAATTTTCATTTAATTCTTGACTTAAAAAAAATTTTAAAAGGGGGAAGCTGGGTGGCTCAGTGGATTGAGAGGTTCAAATCTGGCCTCAGACACTTCCCAGATGTGCCACGCTGGGCAAGTCACTTAACCCCCATTGCCTAGCCCTTACCACTCTTCTGCCTTGGAACCAATACGCAGTATTGACTCCAAGACAGAAGGTAAGGGTTTAAAAAATAAATAAAAAAGATGGGTTCTGAGATTGCTACAATATGTTATAAACATGGTGCCCTAAAGTGATTCTGAAATCAAAAATTCACTGGACAAATGGCAGCTCACTGTCTTAGCATGTCACAGTGTTTCCCAACACCACTATGAAATAAATAGTGAAATATTGTTACATTATATTAGTAATAGTTGGCTCCCAGTCGTAGTGTTGGTTGACATTCTCTTAACAAGTTCTTCATTGTTTTTGCAATCACACCTAAAATCAATTATATCACATTCTGGTCTTTCCTTTCACACTTACTTCATCAAAAATAAAGCAACCTTGGGGAGGTTAAAAGGTAGGGAAAAAAAGAGCCTTTAAAAAAATGAAGTGTGAAGGAAAGAGCACAGGAGTAGTAATTGAAAGAGCTAAGTTCGAGTAAAATAAACAGATATAATTAAAGAAAACTTGAACCAGTTATTTTAATTAAGAATCTCATGAATCAGCTTGAATTTTCATTTTCTTCCTCCATTATAGGGTTTGTGACCTTAGGTATCATCTAGTCTAGAAATTCTATTGAATTTTTACAACCGAAAACAATTCTTCATTGACTTCCAGGACACTTATTCTTTCAAATAAATATGTCATCTGTGTTTTTAATTTAATAATAATAAAATTTAAGACTACTAAGCATTACTTTTTTTTTTCAGATATTCCCTTACAAAATCTATAATAAGAAAACATTAAGGATCCAGGAATAATCATTTAGTAGAATTCTAATTTTACAAAGTGTTTTATATGCATTCTTTCATTTGATCCTTACAACAACCTTGTGAGATGGGTGCTATTACTAACCCTCTTTTTGGAAATAGCCTTAGAGAGAGATTAAGTGAGATTCCCAGATTCCCATACTAGTGAAAATTGGAGGACTATTCGGAATCAAACCTTCCTGACTCGGGCACAGTACACTGTCCAGCATTGCATACTCAATAACAGCAAAGGAAAAACAACATCACTCATCAGGCGAGGGAATTCACCATTGCTATTCGAAAAGGCTCATGAAAAAGAATCTCGTTGCAAAGCAAACACTAATTTCCTATGAACAGATAATGAAGATATTCCTTTTTCCCATTAGGTGGCAGCAAACCTCTTCCGTAGTTAATTTTCCTACCTTTAGCCGTGATAGCAAGTTTGGTTGACTACATTGTACTCTCACAGGAAAAGGGGGAAAAAATCTCTCTGAGTTATGGGAACACGACAGTCTAAGGCATCAGTAGACTGAATTCAAGAACTGACGACTGGTTAGTGGAAATAATGGTATCATTTTCCTTTCTTGAGGGTTTTTTTTCTTTGTTTTCAGTTCAACAGTAAATTTATTGATCACTACCTATGGGTACAACATTATATTAAGGGCTTTCTGGTGCCCTAGAACTGGTTCGAGGGTGGGTTCCCCTTAGAAACGGTAGAAATGAGCCATAAATCAGGGGAGAAAACATGCTACATAATCTCAACTTGAACTCCTTGGAGATTCTGGTACTCCCTGACTCATGGTTAAGAAGCATTATCAGATGAATTTTAAATATTAGAGAGATGGCCCTTTGTTTCTCAGAGATTCATGACTTCATTCAAATTTACTGTATAATTTCCCAAAGACAATGCTAGAGTTTACATATATGGTGCTTTAAGTTGATTCTGAATTTTAAAAGTAATTAAATAAATGACAGCACAATAGCTTACACTGTCCTTGAATATTACAGTATAGAAAATGTTTCTCTCTCAACAACCCTATGAAGAACAAATGTTATCACTTTATATTTATTATAAATTGTATTTATAATCACATTATAAATTTTGCTTATAATGTATTTATATTATTTAAATAAAATACTGTATTATATTTAAAAGGACTTCTCTTTTCCTTAGGAATGTTATCATTTAACTGTCACTTTTCACTACCAACTAATCCTTAATAGCTACGAACCAGGAACTTTATTCTTATGGCTCCCTTTGCACCTGTGTATACATACATCAATCTCAAGACTTCAAGGAAAGTTTAAATAGTTTTACATATACTCATACACGAGATT
Source organism: Monodelphis domestica (assembly GCF_027887165.1). Lineage (NCBI taxonomy): Eukaryota > Metazoa > Chordata > Mammalia > Didelphimorphia > Didelphidae > Monodelphis > Monodelphis domestica. The sequence continues at coordinate 183,567,018 of NC_077231.1, forward strand.
AGCAAGTCCTATATTTTAAATTACTCAACCGCAACAACATCCCTGAAAAGTAGACAGCCAACTTATATTTGCATATTCCCATTGGCATGGGACTAATTAATTAAATGTAGCTGTTACTCAGGAAAAATAAGAAGGAACTTCCCAATTGAATTCTAAAAATAAACAGTATGCCACATTTTGGTTTTTGCTTCTTGATTTTAAAGATTAAAAGGGAAATGATGAGGATAGTTTCTGAGACATAAAAATATTACCTGTATTATATATTTCAGTCATTCCTTACTTTAAAATGTACTTTAAAATATTTTAACAAATTCAATTATAATAATTCACATGTAGAGTATACTGACCTGTCAGCATATAAATATGTACAAATACATATAAACATATGCACACAACATATATTTTACAATTACTGCAAATTCATAATGAGCTCAGATTCAAATTGAAGAGGCCAGGAAGCTGGATTTCCATGAGTCTTTTAACAAGGTCAAGCACCTCCCTGATTTTTGAAAAAAGGCCATCTGTATAACAACATTTTTCTGATGATGCTACATGAGGATAAATTTGGGCATACTGTAGTCTTTAGAGAATTTATGTGAAGGATCTCCCTAAAGGTGGAAGCTGAGAGGAGTGCAGCTCAATCAGCAGGGAGCACTGTACAATCTGAGCTGAATTTAAAAGATCTTTTCCAACCTGAAGAGTAAGCAAGATTTTATGAAATTTAGTTATAAAAAAAGAAGAAAAAGAAAAAATAAGTTCTTAGAAGACAAATTGAAAACACTTTAAGAGTATTCCAATAGAAATCAGTATATTCACTATGACTAAGCCAAATCTTGTCTGCTGAAATAGGCATGATATCTATTTATATTAGGTACTGGTTGAGTAACCAAAGAGCAAGAAAGAAGAAGTAGGAGGAATGGCTCATATGAAGAAGAAAGCCAACTCTGTCCTAGAAAAGTTCATCTTCATTTACATGACTGGACTTCCCAAGTTTGTTCTTGTCCTTTATTTTTTAATCCCCTCTAATTAGATACAGTGGAAATTAATGTTTATAATGGAAACCTGTTTATACCACTGTTAACATTGTTTATCAACCTTTAAATATCTACTTTCTCTTCCCCAATTTCCTCTAATTTCAGTTCAGTGGGGCTGAATTTTTGAGTATTTTCAATTCTATTCAATGTTATCTGTCTTAAAGAAATGTCATCTGGCTAACTGTAACTGGAGGAATTATATTTTACACATGGAGAGTTGTCAATTTTTTAAAACATTGGGATAATAAAAATAAATAAGCACAGGATCGGTCTAAAGAGGCATTACTATCCAAGAACTGTGCAAGAAAAGCCATAGGATAATGGCCATCATATCAAAGAAGTATATGACTAGAAAACAAATTGAGCCAGTTATGTAGTGAGAACAACCTGCTTGTTCCATTGATATCCATTCACTATCAATAGAACTAGATAAAGGGTACCTACATACCCATGTAGACTTTGAAGAAGTCACGGAGTAGAGTCCCATGACAAAAGATGATATACCTATACTTTATAGATGAACTATCAAAATCTTAAGTGACCTGACCTAGATTGCACCGCTAGTATTTTAAACCCAGATCTTCTGGTTCCATAGTTTGTATTTTTTCCCACTGAATCATACTGCCTCTCTCTTTAAAATTTTTTTTAAATTTTATTATATTTTTATTTTTCAGATTACATGTAGAAACAATTGTAATACTTTTCTGACTTTTTTTATTTATGTTCTCTCCCCTCCTGAAATGGCAGGTAATATGATATAGTTTATAAATATGCTATCATGCAATACATATTTCCATGTTCATCATGTTGTGAAAGAAGGCATGCCACTTCTACAAGAGAAAACAACTTATGAAGGGAATAAAGTGAAGAATGGTATAATGCAATCTGCATTCAGATCCTTTCTGTTCCTTCTATAGAGGTATATATTTTGTTTGTCATGAGTGCCTTGGGGTTGTCCTGGATCCTCACATTGCTGACAGTAATTAAATTATTCACAATTGTACAATATTGCTATTACTGTGTATAGTGTTCTCCCAGTTCAGCTCACTTCACTTTGCATCATTTCATTTAAGTCTTTCCAAGTGTGTGTGTGTGTGTGTGTGTGTGTGTGTGTGTATGTGTACATGTGCATGATTGTCCTGATCCTCATTTCTTATGGCACAATCATTTTCTTTTTCTTTTTAATTATTTATTTATTTTGAATATTTTACCATGGTTACATGATTCATGATCCCTCCCCTTCTTTACCTCCCCCCGCCTGGAGCTGACAAGCAATTCCACTTGGTTATACATGTATCAAAACCTATTTCCATGTTATTCATATTTGCAATAGAGTGATCATTTAATGCCCAAACCCCAATCACATCCCCATCAAACCATGTGATTGATCATATGTTTTTCTTCTGCATTTCCATTTCCACAGTTCTTTCTCTTGGTGTGGATAGCGTCCTTTCTCATAAGTCCCTCAGGACTGTCCTGGATCATTGCATTGCTGCTAGAAGTCCATCACATTCGATTGTACCACAGTATGTCAGTCTCTGTGTACATTGTTCTCCTGGTTCTTCTCCTTTCACTCTCCATCAATTCCTGGAGATCATTCCAGTTCACATGGAATTCTTCCAGTTCATTATTCCTTTGAACACAATAGTATTCCATCACCAACAGAAACCACAATTTGTTCAGTCATTCCCCAATTGGAGGACATCCCCTCATTTTCCAGCTTTTTTGCTACCACATGGAATGTGGCTATAAATATTTTTGTACAAGTCTTTTCTCTCATCTCTTTGGGGTACAAACCCAGCAGTGGTATGGCTACACCAACCTTTTAAAGCCCTTTGGGCTTTAAATTTCCAAATTGTCCTCCAGAATGATTGTATTAATTCACAACTCCATCAGAAATGCATTAGTGTCCCAATTTTGACACATCCCCTCCAACACTTGATACTTTCCTTTGCTACCCTATTGGCCAATCTGCTAGGTAAGGTGGTACCTCAGAATTGTTTTTATTTGCATTTCTGTAATCAGGAGAGATTTAAAACACTTTTTCATGTGGTTATTGATAGTTTTGATTTCTTCATCTGAGAACTGACTATTCATATACCTTGACTATTTGTCGATTGGAGAATAGCTTGAATTTTTTTGAAAATTTGACTTAGTTCCTTATATATTTGAGAAATTAAACCTTTGTCAGAGAATTTTGTTATAAAGATTTTTCCCCCAAGTCATTGCTTTCCTTCTAATTTTGGTTACATTGGTTTTATTTGTACAAAACTTTTTTAATTTGATGTAATCAAAATCATTCATTTTGCATTTTGTAATGTTCTCTATCTCTTGCTTGGTCCTAAATTCCTTCCTTTCCCACAGATATGACAGGTATATTATTCTATATTCACCTAATTTATTCATGATTTACTCCCTATATTTAAGTTATTTACCCATTTTGAAAACAATCATTTTCCATTACAATCACATACAACAACTTGTTCAGCCATTCCCCAATTGATGGAAGAAATTCCTTCAGTTTTCACTGTCTCTCTTGAATATTATGAACAAACAGGAAAAACAAAAACAGTAACAGGAAAGCCCCAAATAAAGGTGAGAAAATTTCCTACACATATAGTGAATAGAAATAGCTAGTATATAATTTGATTAAACTACACAAAAAGGCAATAAGAGTTTCCCAAAAGAATGACAGAGAACTGAGTATCTCTCATTCACCAGGCAAGGATGACAAGTAGAGTTTTCCAGGCAATAGCAGGAGCTCTGTTGTATGTGTGTGAATGCTTGTGTGTATATTTCTGTAAGTGACAGGAAATAGCTATAAAGGCATAAAGTGAAGGATTATCTTCCGATAGTTGTGTCACTAAGCATTTATTAAAGATTTACTGCATGCTAGGCAAGATGAGAAGTCCCGGGAATACAAAGAAAGACAAGAAACCCAGTCTCTGCCCCAGGGAGTTTCCATTTTAATGGATGATTAATGAATCACATATCACCAATAATGCACTTATAAGGTAAATTGAGAGAAATTTCAGAGAGAAGCCAAATGCTGAGAGTGACCAGCAAAACCTTCATAAAAGGGAGGGATTTTAGCTGAGACTTGAAATCTGGAGATGGAGCCAAGAGGAAGAGTGTCCCAGGTATGGGAGACAATCAGTGAAAATGTGTGGAATTAGGAGATGGAAAAGCTTGTTCCCAAACCAACAAAATATGCATAGTTTGTGTGTAGGGAACTAAGTGTAAAGAGTCCATAAAAGCAAAGAACCAGATTATGGAGGACTTTAAAAACTATAGTATTTTATATTGGGTGCCAGAGGTAACAAGGAGCCACTGTAGTTAATTGAATGAGGGGGTGGGGTGTGACATGGCCAGACTTGCACTTTCTGAAGATGTGATTGCTAAGTGGAGTCTAGATGGAGTGGGGAGAAAATTGTCACAGAAGACCAATCAAGAGATTGTTTCAATAATCTAGTCATAAAGTGAAGTAGGCAGCAGAACAGTGTCAGTATCAGAGCAGAGAAGGAGCATGTTTTAGATATTTTGACCTGATTTGACAAAAGAATATATGTGAGAGGTGGAGGAAGACTCAAAGGTTGTGAAGCTGGATGCCTGGGAGGACAGAAGTCATGGAGATAGTAACAGGAAAGTTAAAAACAAGTGGGTTTGGAGAGAGGAAAATAAGCTCAGTTTTTGACATGAATTAAATGTGGACATCTAGTGTGAAATATCCAATAAGTAAATGGTGAAGGGAGGTTTGAAATCAGGAGAGAGAATAGAGCTGGATGAATATATTTGGGAATCATCAGGAAAAGAATAATTATTGAAAGACATGGGAGCTGGTGAATCACCATGTGATGAAATGAAGAGGAAGAAGACAGTTAAGGACAGACCCTTGGAGAACACCCATATTTAATGTGTGCTAATGTATTTTAATCTAATTAAATCCACTACATGCCTCTATTTGGGTGAAATTCAGTTTTATTTATTTGAACTATTGTATCCTATCATTCACAGACCTATAGAATCCCTAGAACACTGCTGATTTTTTTTAACTGGACCTTTACTACAGAAAAAAGCTTAGGATCATGGGAAAACACTTCATTTCTCCAAATTTCCTTCCTTTTTTAATTTCCTTGTTAAAATATTCTGATTAGCTTACTTTTCAGTTTTTAGTATGTTTTCATCCAAGATTTATGTACTAATGGATCTAATTTGTGAATTGTCCACCTAACTATATATCATAATATATATATATTTAAACTCTTGCAATCTTAGAATCAGTACTAAGTATTGGTTCCAAGGCAGTAGAGTAGAAAGGGCTAGGCAACTGAAGTTAAGTGACTTGCCAGAGTCACAAAGGTAGGAAGTGTCTGAGGTTAGATTTGAACCCAGAACCTTCTGTCTGACATGCTGTCCACTGAGCCACTTAGTTGTTCCTATATCATAATAGTGATAATAGTCATTCTTCATCCATTTTTTTGGTTTGTTTTGTAAAATAAAATTATTTTGAGTCATTATGGATCTCATTTAGAAGGCTTTGCCAAGTGCTAGGATTTGATGCAATCAATACCATGTCATTTACAAACAGGAGCATTAAAAAGACTTTTCCATCTACTCTATAAGAAATCCCTCTTTCAAGTGGATTCTGTTCTTGACATCCATTTCTTATATCCCTCTGGTTTAAGACTTATTTGATTTGCATTATTAGGGGATCATCAAACAAAATTCTGTTATATTTTTCAATGAATCTTTAATATTCTTTACTTATCTTTAATGAGGCACTTAGGGGGACAAGTAGATAGAGCATTAAACCTGGATTAAAGAAGACCTGATTTCAAATCTGACCACACTCACTGATTATGTGAACCTGGGCAATTCCCCTAAACTCTGTCTCAGCTTCTTCAATCATAAAATGGGTATAATAATAACACCTACTTCCCAAGGTGGTCGTGAGGATCAAATGAGATAATAATTGTAAAGTGCTTATGACAGTGGTTGGCACACACATATGTACTAACTAAATACTTATTTGCTTCTCTTTCCTCCTTATTCTTCACAGATGGCATTTTGTTTTAAGAAATCAATTGGGTTTTTTACTGTCAACAAATGAATAGGCATGTGGGAGGGGGTTACATATTTTGTGTTTTTCAGATAATTGCATAACTGTAAGGATTGTGACCTGCTTTAAAATGTGATTTGCAAAAGTCTAATAGCTCTGTTGCCATGTTTTCATCAGCATTATTGTTGACTCCTCTGTGGATTTTTCTAACTGAAAATTAGAAAATGAGATTGAAAATGAGAATAATAATAGTTTGAATTCATATAGTATCTTGAGGTATGCAAAGAATTTTATACATATTAATTCATTTGATCTACCTGAGAGGTAGATGCTATTATTATCCCCATTTTACCAATGTGGAAACAGAAACTATGAATAGTTAAAAGACTTGCCTAGCATTGGTACTTATTCATTTCTTCTAAATCATCATTTTTGGTAATAAGATATGACTTTAAAAACATAATTTATTTATATTATGCTTGCTTTATTACTGTCAACATTTTAAAGTTAAGCTTGTCATAATTATAATTTTCTCCTTATTATGAAGTACAAAATTAATGACATTTAGTGTGATGGGATTAGTGAAAGAATAATGAAATTCCACTATGTAAGTATGAATATATACATACTTATAAGTATTTAATTTCTAGTCTAATTATATATTTATGCTCAGTTTTACATGAAAATATGTGCTCTCATTATTCAACTTTTAAACTGAGTATTTTATCTGCAATGCAAAATCAGAAAGAAATCTCAAATGATTACTCTAACCAGCCCTATACCTTAAGTCAAAATTGCACATAAAATTATTTTTGTCCTCTATGTACATATCCAGAAATCCAAGAAATGTGTACTCAGAAAAGGAAGTAGCCTGATCATATGTCAAGAGTGAGGGAGAATAGACAGACAGATTGAAATCCTGAATTTATGTTCAGGGAATCTTAAAAGGCCTAGAAGAATGTTTCCAGTGCATTGGGTTCTCCTTCCAATGGTATATATATTTTGCCCCATACTTGTGTGTTTTGAGACAGAGTACTACATTTAATAATCATGTTAATTTCCTTTGTTTAATTGAACCAAAATCTCCCCTGTTGTTTACAATTTCAAATTACTTTTCTTTTTTCATCCTAAGAGGAACTGGAAGAGTGCTATTTATCCTACCTACTTTTCCCTAAAATGTTTTTGGACTATTTTTTATTTTTGTATTATAATCATTTCCCAATATACAAATCCCATTGAATCCTTTCATATAGTAAAGAAAACTAGTCACATAAAAACAATTGAAGGCCTATCTATGCATTACTCAAATTACCTCATTATTTTAATCAGAGGAGGGAAATATGTTTCATTATTCTGTTTTCTGAGTCCATGATCAGAAACTGCAATGAATATGCATACGAGGACATCTTAATGTGGTTTTCTCTACATGGCTTTTTTTGTTGAATATATTATTCACTCTCTTTTTAAAAAACATCATTCTGTATCAGTTCATTGAAGTTTTCTCCTATTTCTCTGAATTCCTAACGTTTATTATTTCTTATAGCAAAATAACATTCAGGTCAGTGATTCTTTTCTTTTTTTCCTGTTTTCTTTTATTCACTCATTTGTTTATTACATTTTTGCTGCATTTTGAATTTTGGATTGTCTCCTTCTATCCCAACACTGCACTAGAGAAGGCCAACATTTGATACAGATATAGATATAGATATAGATATAGATATGGATATGGATATGGATATGGATATAGATATAGATATGGATATGGATATGGATATGGATATAGATATAGACATAGATATATAACCATTCAGCACATGCTTCCATGAATCAGTTCTTTTTCTGGATATAGATAGTATTTTCCTTCATAAGTCATTTGCAATTGATTTGAATGATCACATTGCTCAGAATATCTTAGTCATTTCATAGTTACTCTTTGAACCATATTGTTACTATTGTCTATGACATTCTCTTGGTTCTTCTCATTTCAATCTGCAATATTTCATGCAAGTCTTTCCATATTTTTCTAAAACCACCCTGCTTATCATTTGTTATAGAGCAGTAGTACTCCATCACAATTGTACAGCACAATTCAGCCATTCCCCAATTAATGGGCATCCCCTCATTTTCTAATTCTTTGCTACCACAAAGAGAGCTGTTTTGAAAATTTCAGAACATGAAGGCTCTTTTCCTTTTTTCTTTATGACCTTTGACCATCTATTAATTTGGGGAATGATTCATATTCTTATGAATGTAATTCAGTTCTTCATATATTTGGAAGATGACTTTTTATATATTTAAGAGATCTAGGCCACATTAGTTTTATTTTCATATTTTATTTTATTTTTTCATTCTCTTGATTTTGTTTTATTATTTCTTGATGTCTTCTGAAATCATTAGTTTCCACTTCCCCAGTTCTAATGTTTAAGAAGTTATTTTCTTCAGTAAGTTTTTGGACTGCTTTTTTCCAATTTTTCATAGTTTTCTTGTACTACTCTTATTTCTTTCATCAATCTTTCCTGTACCTCTCTTCTTTGACTTTTAAAGTAATTTTAAGCTCTTCCAAGAATTATCTTTGGGCTTATGAAGTATTAAATTTTTTCTTTAAAATTTTACAAATAGCTATTTGGACTTCATTGTCTTCTTTTGAGTTTGAACCCTGTTCTTCTTTATTTCCATAGTAACCATCTATGGTGGCTCCTTTTGGGCCAATTACTATTTTTAACAGTCTGTTTAATTGTTTTTAACTTTGTGTTAGATTTTGGTTTGTCTCCCAGAGTGTGGGAGATACTGTCTAAGGTTTCAGGTTTTTTCAGAGCTTTATATGGGGGTCTTTGACTCCTTGGTTCTCCCAATGTACATGGTCACTGATGCTTTTGTCTATGAGTGACCTCAGGTATTCCTCTCTTTCCTGAGCCATGACCAGTATCCACCACCCCCTTCCCACCTGTAAAAATTAAATTAGTATCTAGTAATAAAAATATTATATTTTATGAGGTTTATTAAGGATTATTAGAAATCAAGGAATAAAGAAAATACAAATAAGAAAACCACATGTCCATGGCTGATTAGCCAATTCAGAACCCCCGCACTTAGCTTACATACTACATCATTGCAATGGGAAAGCAGAGCATAGAAGAAAGAGAAGTAGGCATTACTGCAAGTTTAAATACTAATTGTGATCTCGCCCAGGTGGAGACTCAGGGGAGATTACAGAGAATTGTGGGAAATACCAAGGACTTCTGGGGATGGAAGTCTAGGGTTCAAATATCTATTTTTACACACCTCACCATGCAAAATTCTTCCCAGAAGCACACAAACCACCAGCCTCTGTTCTCAAACAGCCACATGTGTCAGTTTGCCCCTGTGTGCCTGTACTCTCCTGTCAGAAGAATTTGGGAAAGCCAGATAATTTCCTGCCTTTTATTCCTATCCCCCACAATCCCTTTTTTAGTGATTCTTTTCAAAGGCTCTGGCTTCCTCCCACTTTTACCTTTCTTGAGCACATTCATTAATATCCTCAAGACTGTGTCCTTGGAGCATGGAGGACCTTTATGTAATTCCAGCTAGTCCAGCAACTCTTCCTCTTTGAATTATTTAGTGTCATTTCTCCTTCTCAATTAGCACATGACTATACTTCTTTGTTATAAAGGAGAGGTGTTCTTTTTTGAGAGGTGGGGGAGAAGGAAGAGTTTTGAAGAAGGATAGAGGGTGATGGCATTAGGAGAAAAAGAAGAGAAAAAGAAGAGTATCAAAGTAATCTTTTAAAAATAGAAGTTCAGAAGGGGACAGAGAAAAGCAGGATGATATTGATACTGTAAAAGTAAATTTAATATATGTTCCACAAAAAATAAATAATAGCTCTACATATTAAAGATTTATAAATTCAGAAGCTATCTCCTTTTCTATTTTTTCTGAACATGAGAACATTCATGGTCATAAGTGCCAAATTCACAATTAAAAAGAAAACTTAAAATACATATTATTCTGGTATCTGTTCTTTTTCCTATTTTTCAGAATTTGGGATATTAAGAGCTCATATAAATGGGTCAAGTTGGAGTTGCATGCCACATCCACTTATTTATATACTTTTTTCCCCTTTGATTTTGATTCTTGTTCTAACATGTTGACAACCTGCTAATACACAGACAACTGGTTCAGAAATATTACCTTTGGGGAGATCATAGGTAGGGTGCCCCGAAAGAACATAAGACTTCCAAAGACCATAAGCCAGATAGTTTGCAAACAAGCATGTGGCCCCAAGACCTTGTAATAATTTTCCAGAGTTTGTGGTTTGCTGGCATGCCTTTGAGAGCCCACAGTCACCTCCATGAAGCATCATACTAGTTTGTCAAGGAAGATAAAATTTAATGGCAATATATGTAATTTCCTACAGTTTGGTTTTTAGAATAATCACTGACTGGGATGGAGAACACTTGACTAAGCAACAGTTCATTAAAAAAAGAAAACAAAACCTAATGGTTCAGTAAATTACAAGCTTAATGAGTCAAGTGTGACATGGTAGCCATTAGAGATATAATGTCCAGAACAAGGGAGTTTTGATAGTCCTATTATATTCTTCCCTGGATAATCATATTTGAATTAGAGTATTTTAGTTTGGAAACCACATTTTAGAATGAAACCATGAATCTCCCTTTTATATTACTTGCTTTATAAAATCAACTTAATTTTTAATTGGGAAAAATTTTTATATATAGTTTTTAGTTGGAGGTCTCATATTTAAAATGTATAGAGAACGTTGTCAAATTCATGAGAATATGAGACATTTGACAATTGCTAAATATTCAGAAGATATGAATGAACAGTTTTTGGATAAAGAAATCAAAACCACATATAACTATATGAAAAATGCTTAGATCATTATTGATCTGGGAAATGCAAACCAAAACAAATCTGAGATATCATCTTGCACCTATCAGATTGACTAAAATGATAAAACGGCAAAATGAAAAATGTTGAAAGGGATATGAAAAATGAGAACACTGTTCATGGAGATGTGAGCTAATCTTACCATTAGAACTATCCAAAAGTAGAATAGTTTGCCTTTGAAGATGTTAGGTTCTCCCTTGCAGGATGTCTTTATTAAGAAGGTGGAATTGTTATGGGGTTCAGATGTGTACCCCAGGGGTTTGGGAAGGATACCTTTTGCAAGAATGCAAGACTCCAAAACTTAGTTTAAAAACAAAAAGATAAATTTATTAAATTAGGATTAGGATTAGGTTAGGTCTTCTCACCATTGCTGTCTTATAAAATTGTTTTCCTGATTCCATTCACTTTTCTCTTTCAAAAATTATAATCCTAATTTAGGAAGGATTTAGATAACCTGTAGCATACTCAGTGTATGCAGACAAGGAGGGTGTAAGGACTAGAGACAAAGCTCTGTGGGAGAATCAACTAAAGGAATTAAGGAAATCTTGAGAAAGGAAATCTCAGAGAATACTTTGGGGGAAAATACTTGTCTGCAAGTATTTGAAGAGCTCTCATGACTGAAAAAGAATCAATCTTTTCTTCCTTCCTAGAGGACAGTACTAGACAGATTTCTAAATTAATGTAAGTAAAATTATTTTCTAACTATTAGAACTATCCAAAAGTAGAATAGTTTGCCTTTGAAGATGTTAGGTTCTCCCTTGCAGGATGTCTTTATTAAGAAGGTGGAATTGTTATGGGGTTCAGATGTGTACCCCAGGGGTTTGGGAAGGATACCTTTTGCAAGAATGCAAGACTCCAAAACTTAGCTTAAAAACAAAAAGAGAAATTTATTAATTTAGAAAGTAATGTTGAGAATGGCCAGGAGGATAGCAAGGTGGGTTTGGGGACAGCATGGATGGAAAAGCTGTCCCTCAGACGACATCAGTTCTGGGGATTTTATACTCTTTACAACAGATGTTATGTCATGGTGTGGACATGACTTTAGAGTGCTAATCCCTCAGGCACTTGGTGGGGTGGGGTGGTCATCTGACTGGGGTCTGCCTGGAGGCATAAAGATTTGTCTCTTTGTCCATCTTAAGTCTAGGGGACTATCAAAGAGGATAAGCATCTCAGGACCCTAGGGGGGGTCATTGGATGTTTCTAAGTTCAAAGTCAAGAGATGCAAGGGCAAGGGAGTTTCCCTGATAATAGTTTGCCTGGGTTTCTGGGGTACAGTGCCCATGTCATCATGACTACTTGGGGGGAATATTATAGAGATTCCTGTTGCAATATCATTTGGACTAGATGACCCCTGAGGCCCTTTTTCAACCCTTGAGATTCCCAACTCTGTGAATTACCTGGAAAAAATTGCTTAACTTTTTCATTTCCCTATTCATGCCTGGAAATAGCTTGAAGCAATATTCTACACAATGCAGCCTATGAATAAAGCACCCAACACATGATTAAAGAAGTAGCATCACTTCTAGCTAGCCCCAAAGTAATGATCTTTGGTTTACAGGACCAATTATCCACTGAATAATTTATCAACCTTTCTTAAAAATACCAACCATCAGAGAAGACCAAAAGGGTGGTGGCAAGTAATGAGGTCATAGATTAGGACAGGCTTGCCAAGAAAAACACTAATGGGAAATCCATTTCCCTTATATACATTACCCACAGGAAAGTAGCTTACCATGGGAATAGAAGAAGTCCACATGGTATTAGGCAGCACCTACATAGTATAAAAATAACCCTTTAATTTAACGTTAGTTTTTAAAGTTCTTTTTTGGACACCTAAGTGGATTAATGTTCTTTTAATAAAAATTGCTAGTATTCCTCTGAGATGGGAGTTCCTACTATGTCAGTCAGCAAATGGGATCATGACAGAGGACAGAATTTGAAATATATATTACTGGGCCATCATAAAGCCTCAGGTAGAATAGCTCCCTTAAATTTTGTATCCTGTGACTGAATTCCATGTGGAAACTATTGCCTTGTTGTTCTAGGCACTGGAGATAGAAAGATGGAAACAACAACAGATCCCTACCATTAGGGAGCTAAATTCTCTAGGAGGATATAACCTGCTCAGAGTTAAGTAAATACTAAATAATTTGAGGAGAAAGTAAGGACTACAGCCTGGGGGACTGCGAAAGTCTTCCTTTAGGTGGCAGCTCTTGATTTAAGACAATGAAAGTTAAAGGACACCAAGAGGCAGTATAGAGCATAAAATGCATTCCTTCAGTTGAGAACAGTTCCACATCGGCTCCACATGGATTGCATAACACCACATCATCTTGCCCTTAAGCTACATTTCCAAAAGGAATTTATGAATTTAAGTCCATGATGGGTAGAAAAGGTAGCAGATTTTTCCTTGTTATTTCTTTCCAATAAAGATAACTCACTGGAATACAATCATAATAATTTGTCTATTTTGGTTACACTGTTAATAATAAAATCAGCATAAACTTTTATTTCTCCAATTTTAGGTCATCACTCTGTTCAGCTCCCTTATGTTATTTTTAATGATTGAATTTCCCTTGAAATAATTCATTTTTATGTTTTGAAAAATCTATTTATATGAGCTATATGTAGTTTGTTATATTTTGTCTTTTTAAAAATCGGGTTTTCAATTGTTATATTTTCACTTTATTTTATTTTTATTTTGTCTACATGGAATCTAGAAACCCCAAACTTGTGGCCTAGTGGGATCTGGTGAACCCCAGGTTTCAGGATTAGCTTGTAGGTTGGAGACCCGAAAATTTGTACTTGTTCCCTGTTCCCCTGGGAATCCACCTGAAGGGAATCCCAGGCTAGCAGTTTCAGACTGAGTGGGAGACCCTCAGGTGAATGACAATCCTAAATAGGTGGGACTAAGCATATGCCAGGGACCCTTTGACTTAGGTAGTCTCCCCTCTTGTATCTGAGACCCTTTCCCCCAAAAGACCTACACCTGGGCAGGGTTTAGTATCCATTGTAAGTAGCCCCTTCCCTTACACCCTAGCCTCCCTTTCCCAAGCTTGATTGTATCCTGTCAGTGTAGTATGAACACTCCCATTTCCTTTGTAGCTATAGTGATGTCAGTCATCTTTCCCTGCCCCTGGATTCCCCAAATGGTATGGAGGTTCCCCAAATTCTTTTGTTCTTTGAATTTGTCATTCTCAAGTTTGGCACTCCCAGGGGTCAGTGTCCAGAGCGTCCAGAATTCAATCCTCGGGCTCTGTGCAGATCTGTGACAAGACCGACTATTGCATTGAACCCCTTTCCCTTGATTAAAGAGTGATTTTGATTATTTAATAGTTCTGTGTTTTTCCCAGTCAACATTTTGGAGGTCCTACCGAGATCCGAAGTCCCGGCTGCCTGAGCCTCCCTGCTAACAAGGACACCAAAACTTGAAGTCCCCACACAGCCATCTGGGGTTGAGTCAGGAGTCCGGTTAGCAGAGGGCCAGGTAAGTGGCTCTCCGAGAAAGGACTCAGTCTTGTGTATTTGGGAGGGACTCGCGCTTTGATTAAGGGAGTGTTAAGCGGGAGTCTGTGCGGTACACAGAGAGCCGCATCGTCCAGAGCTACCCGGCTGCTACTGGACGTGGGAAACAGCATGTCTGTAATCCCAAGAAGAGGTGGGGGCAGCCGGCAGCCCGAGGAACCACCTAGAAATACAGCCGCGAGTTACATGATTTTGATATGGATCTGATGCGTGCAAGTATTGAGATAAATGGCAAATGGTGACAAAGTCCAATCCCAAGGTAAGTTGGCCAACGTTCATTTAATGAGGAAAAGATTGTTTCTGCAGTCTGTTTTAAGTGAAGCAGGTGGAGAGATTGAAGAAGATGAAAGAGAGCCTTCAACCAGTGGCTCGAGGAAAAACCTGAAGAAAAACCAGGTCAGAGCGATCCCTGAATCAGGAAAAGGGAATAAAAAGATAAAAAGAAGGCAATTGTGTAAGTATTCAGAGTTAAAGGTAATTTTTAAGCTTTTCCCTTAGTAACCCTAAGTTTTGTTTTTGGAGAAAAAAAATGTTATAGATTTTAGTTTTTTAAAAAGGATCATGAACTATATAATCTGATTTTTGGAATTTTTAAGGGAAATTTCCAGAGTGCTACCATTACAATAAATTTTTGTTTTAAAAGATCAGTGAATACTGATGACTATTTTTTTCTTTATAAGTGGAGAGAACTAATGGTTTTGTGAGCATTATTTCTGATGATCATTGCCACATGACCACTAATACAGAAAGGAATTCCCTACCTGGGAAACTCCTAAGAAATTACTAGGAATGCCCTGTATTTTGCCACCCCAGTTCTGGAGTGTGGGTGAAGTGATTAAAATGTATTAAAGTTAACTTTTACCCCAAGACGGTTCTTAGGAGCCAAAAGCCTGGACTAGATTTTCCTGCAGCCTAGAACCTGAAGGAGACATCTACGAGAAATCTGAAGGAATCCCCAAGATACTAAATCCGGGTAAGTATTGTTTCTCATCATTTTCATTGACTTTAGATAAAACTGGCCATTTTATTTCCCCTGAGAATTATATTTACCCTGAGCAAAGTCCCTTTAAGTAGAACCTAGAAAGAACAGAGCTATTTGCCAAATTTGGCTAAACTAGGGAAACTTTAAAATAGGAGCATTTTACCTTGTTAAGAGACTTGAAAGTAATATCTCTCAATTTGAGAATTTGCAGCAGATTCCAGAGTGCTAGTTTGGCTATCAGTATCAGAAGAAGTTAGGAAAGAAATGATGGAGCCCCAAAATAACTGTTAATAGCAGAAGATAATTTTTTTGAACCCTGAGCATGGTTAGTGAGAATTGCCATCTAAGAGTAAATTGTATGGGAAGATAATTGGGAAAAGAGATGCTATGGAGGCAAATTGGTTATTGATACAGTCACAAGGGCGAACGGAAGGGCAAAGTTTCTGTCAAGTTCTACAGGTGACTACTGATCGTGGCCAATTTATGCATGGCATTGATATTCCAAATTATGGGAGCTTTTTGCCCTTATTTTAAGTTACTTCCCACTTTTCTCCTGTTAATAGCAAATTTTCTGTAATCATATGATGAAGGAAGTCTCTGGAAAGCAAGGCCTAGAATATGGGAATTGTGAAGGCAGATAAGAAATTTTTAGCCATCATGAATGAGTAAGCAAATTCAAAGAGGTCCCTTTTTCTTAAAAGGAAGAATTTAGGTCATAAGGAAAACCTGGCAAAACATCAGTGCCTAAAAGAGGGGAAGCCTTGCACATAAATAGTAGGTTCTAAGCAGCATTTTTAATATACAAGGTTCAGATAGAACACTGAATTGCTCCCCAGTACAAGTAAAGTTTATACATTTTGGAGCTTCAAGGCAGGAAACAATGAGATTAGAGAAAGCCTTTGTGCCTAGGAATACTAATGAAATCACCTATAGACTAGGCCTAAGTTAAATAGTAAATGAACCATCATTGCCAATAAATAGATAGTCAGGAAATAGAAATGTGTACCCAAAACTAATTTAGTTAAAGCTAGAACTTAGTCAAATCAGGAGAATTATTTTAACAAAAAATTTTTATCTACAGACTTTACATTAGCTGACTCAGTTGCAACATTTTTTTTTCATACTAGGAAATAGTTAATAGAAGTAAAAAGCCTAAACTTTTTTTTTTTAAGTTACTGTGTTTATTTCTTTTTTGAATATGGCCTGGAAGACTCATTTACATCCCAACTCACAGGAGATGAAGACTTATCTGTTTCTAAACTTCGAGTATAAGCAGACAGAAAGTAATTCCAACCTTCTCTAAACTTTTTAAGAGCATGTTTTGTTAAGTAGTTAAAGGTGAATGAAAACAGTTTCAAAATCTCTGGCATCTCAGCCTCCCTAAAGGGGTGTGTGCGGTGTGTAGGAGGTTTTTAAATTAAGGAAAATTAGAAGCATTTTTAATCCTGAAAATTTTTGGAGTTCATTTCAATATTGAAACTTAAATTTGACTTTTAAAAATGGTTTTGAAGCTGAAATTGTCACACAGTTTTAAAAATATGATTCAGGGATTATTGTAATAGAATATATAGCTAGAATTTTACTTAGTTTTAATTTTTAGCCACAGACAGGAGGAAAGGCCATTTTCGGATTTACACCTATAACCCTGTGCTTTCCCACCATTAGTGATGGAGTCCAACCCCATATAGCATTGCCCATTTGTCCATATATTTGGTCAGAGATGTCCAGTCTTGACCAAAAGGGGGAGGAGGGTGTCAACATGGAAGTCTAGAGGTCCCCAGTTTATTTAGTTGGGAGGTAGAAACCCCAGGTTTTGACCTTGTCACAGGAGAGTTTTCTCCCTGAGGGAAGGTCCTACTTCACTGGTCTCAGGCTAACAATAGAGACATCCTGGTAGTTTACGGAAATAGATAATGCCATCAGAGGTTAAATATCTCTTTGGTCCCAATAGTTTCTCCCCCTAGGCTAAAGTCCTTTACCAAGATGGCCCTAAGATGGCTGGGTCTTTCCCATTTGTGTCCATTATAAAGCATCTGCCCCTCATTTTTATTTCTGTCTGGAGTTCCTCATTTTCCTTTCTTACCATTGTAAAGTCAATCAACTATCCCTCTCATCCTGAGCCCCCAGGTTTCATCTAGAAAGGTATTTAAGCCCCCAGACTTGGACAACAAGAGAATTCATTCTCTTAGGTTTGGCACTCCCAGGGGTCAGTGACCAGAGCAGCCAGAGTTCAATCCCCCGACTCTGTGCAGTCCTGTGTGGCATGCAGCTCTGTGTCCAGGCCTACTAGTGCTGAACCCTTTTTTGCCCTGGATTAAAGAATGATTTTGACTATTTTATAGTTCTGTGTTTTTTTCCCAGTCAACAACATTTAACTCCTCTTTACACTATAGCCTGGCTTCTGAACCCAGACAAACTGGCTGTACTTTACATGCAGCATTCCACCTCTCTCATCTATGTCTCTACTCCTTATACTTGGAATTGCAATCTCTTTTCTTCTCTGCTTTTTAAAAGTACCAAGCTTCCTTTAAAATGTGGCTCAAACACCACTTCCCTGTATGGAGTTTTTCCTGATTCCTCAGTGATTAATGCCTCTCCCTGCAAAATATCTTGTACTTAGTTTATATATGTAGCACTCTCTCTGGGATACTTCCCCAATTTGTCTTCATTTTCATGCATTGGTTCCCAAGAAAATTGCTGTTACTTCTAGGTACTAGGGTAATCTGTAGATCTGCATTTCTAAAACTAGCTCTGGAGCCCCCAGCAGACAGCTTTGCTGTAACCATCGTACCATAGACATAATTCAAAACAATAGCATTTACTAAAATGGAATAGTCCATACAAGGCAATCAGTGTCAACTGTCCTGGTCACAAGCATTGTCCCTTCTAGTTCCATGGTGAGAAAAGTTCCTTACTTCATAAAGAGAAAATTAAGCATATCCAATTGTTTTCAGTTAGTTTCTAACTTTGTTATCCACCCCCTTCTATGATTATAGAAAATGGGAAAGGGAGTCAATTCAGGGCACCACTTTCTCAGGGACCAATTACCTCAGATACATTCTCAATTAAGTGAGCAATCAAGCAAGCAACCCAAAAGCACTAATTAAGCATTTATGATGTGCTAGGCACAGGGCAAGGTACTGGAAATACCAAGAAAGACAGTAAAGAAGGTCTCTGATCTGAAGGAGTTTATGTGCTAATTGAGGAATGTTGTCCTCAACTAGCAAATTGTGAAAACATAAATATGTAATAATGGCAATAGCAATCCTATTACTATTATTAGTATCTTTTCAAGTAGTAATAGTAAATATAATAATAGAAATAGTAATACTACAACTAATACTAATAAATAATAATAAACATACAAGTAGATAAATGTATAGGATGACCTGAATAGTTCCATAATGTCTTAAGTAGATTACGGCATTGCTTTTCATGTGACTTCCCTAGCACCTTATGCTAAAGAGTCTCAGCACAGTCCATGTCTGTGTTGCCAAAACTATAACATGCATGTGGGAGAATGCCAAAGGGGGCTGCTCCCTTCTGCCTCTTCAAGGGTCTTTTTTTACCCAGGGATCTTTGTAACACATAAAACAAAACTCTGGGGAGCTAGCAAATTCTCATTGTGCTAAAACACATAAAAGGATAGTAACTGGACCTGTGATATTATTGATATCAGAACCTCCTCTCAAGGAAACTTTCTCTATCAATGAAATACAAAGCAAATTGCAAAGATAACATGAATAGGAATGGTTTGTACCTTTCCCATTGTTGTAAGAATTGTACAATGGCAGAATCTAATGGATTCTTGGTAGAGCTATAGTTTAGTCCAACCATTCTAGAAAGCAATTTGAAATAAGCCTACTGTGAAGACTGGATTTGGCTATCTCCTGATTGTAACAATGAAGGTTCTTAGCTCTTCCTTGATAGTGAAGATAAAATTGTAATTCCCCAGTCTATTTTTAGATTTTAATCCACCAAAGTGTTAACTCTATTTAAAATAGATCTACCCATTTTAACCACAAGAAGGTATGAACTAACTACAAAAAGGTGTGAACACCCATTTCATGCATTGAGTGGGAGGTCTGTGAAAGAGTGGGCAGTCCTGGAGAGGAGCATCTGCTGTGATTGGTAGATGTAAAATTTAGGGAAGGTGACACAAGAGAAAAAGATCTTTAAATAGAGGAAACAGAGGCACACAAGATGAATGAATTCTTTAGATGGATCAAGAATGAAGAAGAGACACTTGGAAGAGAGATTGGAAGATAGACACTCAGACTTGGAGTGAAGACACTTGGCTTGTAAAAATCGAGATTTTGAACCCTAGATTTCAATCCCCAGAAGTCCTTGGTATTCCCAGAATTCCCTATAATCTCACCTGAGTCTCCATGTATGTGAGATCACAATTTGTATTTAACTGGCAGTAACACCTCCCACACTCTCTTCCTTCCTTTGCAAGATGTAGAGAGTGGTAAGCTAAGCACGGGGATTTTGAATGGGCTAATCAGCCATGGGCATGTGGTTTTTATTTTGTATTTTTATTCCTTGACTTTTAATGATCCTTAATAAACCTCATAAAATATAATGTTTTTATTAGTAGAGATATAATTTAATTTTTACAGGCTGTGGAACTGGACCCTAGAGGAGCAGGAGGCCTCACAGACTGTTTTCCTTTTAGAGGGTCACTATGGTGAGTGTAAAGACTGACTTAGTTTCCTTATGCTTTCTCTCTGTCTCTCTCTGTCTCTCTCTCTCTGTCTCTGTCTCTCTCTCTCTCTCTCTCTCTCTCTCTCTCTCTCTCTCTCTCTCTCTCTCTCTCTCTCTCTCTCTCTCCCTCTCCTTTTATCTCTTCCTCAATGTATTCCCTCTATTGTAATAAACTGCCATAAATTCCATTTTACTTGAGTAATTCATTTTGGAATTTAGAAATTAAATCCCTGGTGACCACAAATTAAATATTCAGAGTCCAAACCATAAATAAATCTAACACTACAAACTGATTAAACATCATACTCTTTGACCCTGAGTTTCTTACGCCTAAATATAACACCAAAATGCACAATAAGAGCATAAAAGACCTGGAATACCTCCAAATATTTATAGCAGTATTTGTTGTGGTAGCAAAAAATTGGAAACAAAGCTGGGAGGAAAAGCAAAAACCCACTGGCTGACCATCAGAATCCAGAATGATCATGACTGGCAGGAATGTTGGACTGAATTTATGAATTGAAGTTCATTTAAGATAAATTTAAGGTCCTACACCTGGGTATAAATAAATCAACTTCACAAGAACAAGGTCGAGAATGTATGAATATAAATAACTATTATTCTAAAAAAAACAAGATCAAAGAAGCTGTAGTGCTTGCCATTTCTTTCACTAGATCATTTTACAGATAAGGAAACCAAGGCAAACAGGGTTAAGTGACTTGCCCAGGATTAATAAGCATCTGAAGCCAGATTTCACTCAGGGAATTAAGTCCTCCTGAGTACCAGATCTGGTACTCTATCTACTGTTCCACCCAGCTATTTAAAAGAGAAATAGCTTTGAGGAATAAAGAAGTAATAATCCCACTGTACTGTCCTCAACAGAGCTCAAGGAGTAATGTATTTGGTTCTGGATGGCACAGTTCAAGGAGGACACTGATAAGCTGTAAAGCTAGGAGGACAACTAGGTTGATGATGAACTTTGAATTCATAATGTATGAGGTTTGGTGGAAGGAACTATGCACATTTGCTGAAGAAGAAAAGATTAAAGGGAGACAGAGCTATCTTTAAGGCTGCCTTGAGGAAGAAATAATAGTGTTCCATTTGGCCCCAAAGGGCAGAACATAGAGTAATGGGTACAAGTTGCAGAGAGTTCAACATACACTTGTCTTCATGAAAAACTTCCTAACAATTGAGGTCTTTCTCAAAAAGTGGAATGATGTGCCTTGAGCAGTGATGGTTTTTCTGCCTCCTTGGGGGCTATCTCCAAGCAGAGGCTGTTCATCAACCTCTTGCCATGTATAATATAATGGGATTATAAGATGGGTTGCATTAGATGACAGTTGAGGTTTCTTCCTTTTCTCAGATTTCGTACTCTCAGACAATTCTGTAATTAGATCATGGCTAAACTCAAATTCAGGTCTCCATCTGTGAATCTTGAAATTTCTCAGACTTGTGAATGTTAAAAATTTCCACATTGGGGAATTCTCCATTGGAACAATTCCCTACTAGGAACATTCCCCATTTTGACAGTGAGAACTCTACTTGGATCAGAAATGGGAGGACCTCTGCTCCACCTTACTTGGGACTGCTTTGGGGGAGAGAACTCCTTGCTAAACAATGAGGGTACTTGGGCCCATACTTATAGTGAGGCAAAAAGTTCTTTAAGCCATGCCTGTTTTTAGAATTAATACAGTGGAGTGCTAAGTACCTATTAAAGGTCAGGCAACTTGTAAACTTGCCAGGAGCAAAGAGGTGAAAACTTATTCAGAAGTTTTTTCTGATTCAAACTTACTAAAGGGATTAGTCGACCCAGCAGTGTTTTTAGAATGGGTTGTCCTTTGGAAAACGTCTACAGTGATTGGTAGATGAAGAACTTAGGGGAGGTGACATAGGAGAATACCCCCTATATAAGAAAGAGATTCTCTTGAGAAGAGATCTCTGATAAGGATCGCTTGAGAAGAATCCTTTTGGACAAGCTCTTGAGGAGAGACTCTTGAGAAGGAAATCTCTTGGAGGACAATCTCTAAGCGTAAGGAGGGACTCTGTCCCTCTGGAGGCTCTTGAGAGAGGCCCTTTGAAACAGTCTCTGGCTGGAAGGCTCTTTGAGGAGGACTTTGGCTGGAACTCTCTCTGAGGAGACTCTGTCACTAGAATCCTTGCTTAGACAGACCTTGTGGTGAGTGATAAAAGACTGACTGACTGATCTCTCTCTCTTAAGACTCAGGTCTAGACCATGTTGGCTTAAGGTCCTTCAAACTTAATCCTTTCTTACTCTCTCTCTTTCTTTGATTCCTCATTGTATAATTAATTACATTCTCTATAAAACCCAGTTGACTTGGGTATATTCATAATTGGGAATATTTCCCTGGCGACCACCTTATATTTGATTTAAACCCAAGACACTGTAGTGAAAACATTTTCTGCGGTCACAATTTACTCACCCATTCTTATATCTACTACAATTTAAGTCTTCCACTATTTTACTCACTACAGTTTATACCTTTAACTCTTTTAACTCTTGTAGTTTATGACCACAATTCTTTTAACTGCCACAGTTTATGGCAGACACCTATTTTAAATATTACACATCTATGACTTTATCTGGGTTAGATTGACCTAGGCAAGCCATTTAAGTTCTCTGAGGCTTTCTTCCCTGTAAAAGGGAGGTAATAAGACTTCTACTACCTAGCTCTCAAAATTAGTGTGAGGATAGTACTTTGTAAACTTTAAAATGCTTTGTAAATAGGTTATAATTATCATAGTAGAAACTCACTAAATATTTACTGAGTCAGTCTGAATTAAATGGCATGGGAGATAGCCTAGAAGTACATTGGGCAGCAATGGCATGCCAGCAAACTTGTTTATTTTAGATAATCTCCTAAGTGGAGAATTAATTAAACAATTCAACACTGACTACATACATATGCCCTGGCCAATTTATATGTGAATCTAAAGATAATAGACATGTTGGTTAAAAAAAAAGTGTTAAAGAAGTCTGGTTTTTTTTTAAAGCAATCTTAAGATTTTTCATGTGTATATATGAAAACAATCCCACTTCTACGACCCATCAAAACACAGATGAAATATGATGGAAAATGTTATTACACAATTCGTTTTCCACAGAGCCAAATATACAGTTCTGGCCTTATTTGGAATCTTTTTCACGTCCTTATTTTGGACAGCCTATTTGTTTAAATGACAAGATTCTAGAAATTTCTCCATCCTCTTATGCTAGAAGGCAACACTGTGTGGAGCAGCACCACCAGTTCCCCTGTATATGTAACTCAAATTGTTATGAAGGGGATTAAAAGCTTGGAATGCAGTCAGTGAACACATTCTTCATCCTTTTCAGTACCTTAATTGATTTCTCTGCTCAGCCAGCTGTGACATCAAGTGATACATTTAAATAGATCCTGAAAGGCCAGTGTCATCCCTTTTTAGGGCTGAATCAACTTTTGAAGAATAAATTAGGGTTTTTTTTTGTTTTTTTTACTCTTACTGAGGCAGACCAGAGATCAATGTTTATATTATACTTAAGAAACCATCTCAAAAGCACAACAGTGTCACTAGTCATGACATATTGAGCTCTCGAGAAACGTCATAGCAGGAGGAAATCAGCTCTTAAAAAATGGCACGGGTGCCTTGTGACCATTTTTTAAGTAGAAGAAGTGATGAATATCAAACTTTGGAGATGTTCATTATAGGTGGTAAGGGAAAGATGTCGCCATCTCCTTAAGCAGGTTACCGAAATCTCCTGATTGGTCACATGTAGGAATTGTGCCAAGGCTGTTATAAAATTGAACCTAAAGTTTGATTTACTATATTTCTGTGTCGCAGAATACTAACTTCTCCTTTTATGCACAAAAGTTGTGTCTTGATTATCCACTAGCACACCATGATGACCTTATGGCTTGGAAAATACATGGTGAGCACCCTTTTCCCCCTCCCCACAAGAAGCACAGTAATGAAGAAAATTCCATTTTAATATAAACTGCAATCATTGTATACTCCCCAGAGAATGCTGTAGTGTTTATTTCTGTTGCTGGGTAAAAATGGGAGAATCCTTACTGCTTGCTCCTAAGAGTGATTTCTTCTTATTCCAAACTGTCATCCCTCTAAATAAGCTTGCTGCCATAGAAACTAATTCCATAAATACTGCTCTGAGCTCAGTGCATTCTTGTAGAAATGTTTGTTTTTAAAATGCTTCATGAGTTAGGTCTCTGTTCTCTAAAGAGCATGGTTTTGAAGCAAATTATTCCTTTTATAAAATGAAGGAAAGAAAATGCAAAAGGAGAAATATTATACAAAACTTTCATTTTACACAATTCTCTCTGGCTCACTTTTTCCTTGGTTGGCTTGATCTATAGAAATCAAAAGTTATTAATCACCAGAAGCAGCCTGGAGAGCTAGCCTTGGAATCAGAATAATTTAGAATTAATTCATTAATCAGAACAACAATCATGTCCTGCCACAGATGCACACTAACTGGGCCCCTTAGCTGTCACATAACTTTGTAGTGCCTCCAAACAACTCCCTAATACAGTATATTGTAGAAAAGTCGCCAGTATTCATCAGTAATGGTGATGGTGGTGATGCTGTTAGTAGTGGTTCTACCTCAGAAGTTCCACACATTGGTAAATTGCAGGTTTGCCCACATATTTCTCTACATACACATAAGCATCCTTAGTATTGATGTTGAAGGGGGACTTTATATTCTCAAAAACCATGACCAGAAAAGCAAATTCTGGGAAGGTTCTACTAATCTGCAAAGACCTCAAACAGAGGTCCACGGGTACCAGTTTCCTGAGGATGAGCCCAGCTGATGGGGGGCACCATCATGTCAACTGGAGGTTTAATCACCAGGTGATCTTCTGCCTTGCTAATACAACCTACAAGGATGGAATTATAGATGCTTGAGAAATTAAAATGTCCACGTGTGGAAGAAACAGTTAACATTGTTCCCTTTGATCTTCCATTGTCACTGTGGTATGCTTTTTTCCTTCCAATAGGAAAAATAGAGCATTTCAGCTAGATGGGATTTTAGAAGATAACATAGTTCAACCTACATATTTTATAAATTAGGGGATTAAGGTGAAAAGACTTGTTTCACTCAGCAGAACTAGATCTCACAACTAAGTGAGACTCCAGATTCCCATGATTCCATGTTATCATTATATGCATTATAGTAAGCAGCAAGGTATAATGATAGAGCACAGCACAGGAAATCTCAGTTCGTCTCCTATTGCCGATATTTCCTAGGTGGGTGACCACAGGGAAAAAATTAATTCATTTCTCCAAGGTTCTCTCAATTTTATAGCTACCCACATGTAATCTCCACTTCAGAGGACTACTGTAAAACCCAAAGGATATAAGGTGTTGTAACAATGTCATATAAATATCAGTTCGTTCATTCATTTAATAAACATATGCTTCTTCTGGGTGCCATACGGTATTCTAGGCACTTGAGGTACAAAGAAAAAAATATAAAATATGTGGGCATTTCTAGGAGGATGGAGGGAATAAATATTTAGTAAGCACCTACTTTGTGGCAGACTCTGAGCCAAGCACTTTACAAATATCTCATTTGATCCTCATAATAACCCCATAAGATAGTACTGCTACTGCTAGACCTCCCTCCCCAATACACCTCCCCATGAATTCCTTTATTCTCAACATAAGTTGTAGCATATGATTGTGTGCCATAAGAAACAATGAGGTTAATTTTAAAAAGTCGGAGGGACCTATACTGAATTATGAAGAAGAAAATGAGTGGACCCAAGAGAACATTATATGCAGCAACAGAAATATTAACCTGGGTATCTTCACCTCCATAGAAAGAACTGATAGAAACAAGCAAAAAATAGTTTTGTATGTACATATATTTTTTTCTTGTAAAAAAAATGATGCCTTCTCTAAGCATAAAGAAGGAGAAAGGGAGGGAGGCACTTGAAAACTTTTATGTGGCAAATTAATCAATTAATTAAAAATAAAAAGATAGTGCCTTTACTATTCCTATTTCACACTTGAGGAAACTGACAAATAGAGGTTAAGTGACTAGCCCAAGGTCACTTAGCTAGGAACCGTCTGAGATTGGATTTGAATTCAGGTCTTCCTGACTTCAGACCCAACAGTGTTTACTGTGCCAATAGCTGTCTGCCTCTTAGTCCTAGGGCACTAGTAACTGGTAGAAGAAGGGACAGGGAGTTTGGGAGAAGGGCAGAGATGGAGATAGGGTAAGAGATCCAGGATATACTTCCAGAAAGAGACAGTACTTGAATAGAGCTTTAGTCAGGCATTCTATGAGATATAGGTGAAGAGGGATCAAGACAGCAGAAGTAGCCTTTGAAATTGTAGAAAGATGGGAGATGTCAGGTAGCCTAAGTTGGCTAACATATACTGTCAGCAATTATTTCTCTCCAAACACCAACATCTATATTTATCTGGCAAGTTAACAGGGACTGTTATTATTTTTAATATCTTCAGCTAATACAGAGTGTTGGTGTCAGAGTCAGGAAGACCTGTGTTCAAATCCCACATCTGACATATGGTGGGTGTTTAACTCTGGGTAAGTCCTTTAACCACTCCTTGAAACGTTAGCACTAAGTTTTTGAAGTGTCAGACTGTAGTGGTAGAGGACATTTCCTTCCTGGGATTGGTCTTCATATCAAAAAAATCACAAAACTAAAATAAGAGAATAAAAGAGAAAAAAACAAAATCTATAATAAATTAGTGCTGAGCAGATCCTTTTCATTTATTTATTTAAAAACCCTTACCTTCCATCTTAGAATGAATACTGTATATTGGTTCCAAGGAAGAAGAGTGGTAAGGGCTAGGCAATGGGGGTCAAGTGACTTGTTCAGGGTCATACAACTAGGAAGTATCTGAGGTCAGATTTAAATCCAGGAATTCCCATCTCTTCCCCTAGCTCCCCCTGATCATATTCCTTTTTAAGTCTGACAAAAATAATACGTTATTCCTAAAGTAGTAAAATAATATTTCATGATAGTAATTGTCAAGTCTATAAAATAAAACTTAATAGACACAAGACTGGTTAAACTAATAGGATAGTGACATGGTTTCTTCTCCAGGAAAACAAAACACCTGAATAAAAACTAGTTCTGGCAGGTGTTAAGATTTAGCCATCTCTATCATTAATTCAGACTAAAATAAAATTATTTCACTCAAAATAATATTTAAGAAAAAATGTATTAACAACAATAAATTTATTGGCTTTGCATGAGCTAAGCAAATCAAGTTATATTCTTTTTGAAATGTCAATAATCACACAAACATCCCTGTTTAGGCAGAATATTTTCTGAACTCATTGATACTCTTTGTTCTCCCTCTAGATGATGTGCAGAGACAGCCCAAGATAGCACATTTTATAATGAGATTCTATACACACATATGGATATGATTATATGCTGAATAGGGAGAGGTAGCATAGTAGAATGCGGTAATTTTCAAAGGGTACTGTATGGACTCCTTGGGTGTCCTGGAGACCGTTTCAGAGTGTTCTTAAGGCCAGACCTATTTTTATGATAAAAGTAAGAAGTTATTTGCTTATTAAAATACTCCCACTTTTCCCAACTACATATCTATGAGAAGTCAGTTTTTATTTGTATACTTCAACCAAAACAATGTAGCAAATACAGAAAAAAAATCAGAATGCTTTTTATATTAATTTTCCATCAAACCAGATATTAAAGATTTATAAAAACATACAAAACAATGCCTCCCTTCTCATTTGTTTATTTAAAAACATGGTTATTTTAAATAAGACCTGCTATGTTAACATAATGGGTTATTGTTATTTGCAAATGAATTAATAGAGTTAATTTTTAAAATCATTTTAATCCTACATATTTAATTGTAATATGGCATGTACCAATAATGGGGCTGCTAGGTGATGCAGCGGATAGTGTACTGGGCTTAAAGTCAAGAAGATTCATCTTCCTGAGTTCAGTTTTGACTTCAGACATTTAGTAGCTGTCTGACCTCATGCCAAGTCATTTAAATCTGTGTATTTCAGTTTCTGATCTCTGAAATGAGCTAGTGAAAGAAATAGCAAGTCACTCCTCTATCTTTTCCAAGAAAACCCTAAATGGAGTCACAAAGAGTCTAAAACTGATCAAATAACAACAAAGATATGACCCACATAAACAAAAAAATTGTTTGGGGTCCTCAATAATTCTTAAGTTCAGCAGGCTTCTGAGACCAAAAAGACTGAGAACCAATAGTATGATGAATAGACCAGCAGCTCTCAAATCTTTTTTGGTCCCCATAACCTTTGACTTTTTAGTACATTTTCTTGTATCCTTTATTCAGTTTGAAAGGAAGTAAATTCTAGAGTTTAGCATGCATATGGCCATAATAAAAACCTTCTCATATGTTTTATTCAAAATAAAAGGACATAAAATCTAGAATTTACCATGTATATAGAAAAAGATATAAAATAAAATACATTAACTTCAATTGGATGATTTAGTTATAGTTCCCTGAATTCCCTTGAGAAGCTTCTCATAACTCCTGGTGTTTAAACCTCAAGGTAGGAAGACCTAGAACCCCTGAGTGGTGATGTCAGGACCTAGATGACCTGAGTTCTAGCCTCATTTATGACCCATATTGTCTATGTCACATTGAGCAAGTCACTTGGCATCACAGTGTCTTCAGGCAGCTCTAATTGCAGAACAATTGCCATTTTGCCTTGATAGCAGTTCCCTCATTAGGAACTCTATACCAATGAAATCACAATTCCAGACCATATTCATTAACATCACTTTTCACTTAAAGAATCAGTTTCTATGGTGATAGGTGGTAGAATTCTAATTCCTGCTACCATTCTATTTTGTTCTTCTGTAAAAGAAGGTTTTGTGGGAAAAGAATCAGAGGAAGGACTTGAGCTGGAAAGAAAAAGGAAAGTTAAGAAGGAGTTTGTGTGATTTATGATTTCTGAAATACCAGGATGACCAGAGATTGACTTTGGGGAGAGAAAATTGTAAAGCAGGGCTAGAGTTATAAAAGAATAGACACGTTAGTATAGAAGAGAGAGAACTAAAAGAAGTATTTGAAGAGAAAGTGGGACAGGACTAGTAAAGAGACCTGAAGAGGAGAAGGAGGAATGAAAGGAGAATGAGAAGGACTCCAGTTGTAGAAGAAAAAAAAAGAACAGAACGTGAAAGAGAAGTCATAGGAAGATAAGACTGAAAGGAAAAGGTAAGATAAATAAGACAAGTTGGTAAGATCAAGTAAGAAGGAGCTAATAGGGAAGTGAGAAATTAACAAGGTAAGAAGTAGAGTGATTATCACAGACTTGAAGAAAACAGTCCCCCTAACAATCCCCTGAGCCCCCCACTCCCATTGAAACAATTTCCCACAGCAGTTATTCAGGGTAGCTGCTGTTTTCAGGAAAAAGAAGGGCTTGAGATCATACTCATTGAGGATGGAGAACAGGAGAAAATATGCAGTAACACATTCAGATTCATAGCAAGGAATGCTTATTCCTATGGACAAAAGGCAGAAAAGGTCTAGAATGGGCAGAAAGAGAAAGGAAGGGAAATAGAGACCCTAGAAAACTAACACAATGCCAGAGAAGGAGGTAAATTCAACCTGTGAATCATCTGGTAATATCTTCTATTGATCTGGAAAATTATATAAAATCTAGAGTGTACATTGCCAACTCCAACATTATCCCATTGGGAGGGGAAGCTCCTGTCTAACAGGTGTCTTCATCTACTCACATCTTCCTTCCATTATTAACATGTTGGGCTACCCAGGTATGAAACATTCATTTCTCCAAATGATGACAGTGCATAAGTATGAAGATCAAGCCCAAGTATCCTTCTTCCCTTGAGAAACTGAAAAAATTCACCTTGCATGATCTTACTTCCTGCCTAGGGTGAGGAAAAAAGAAGGAATATGTGGTCATAAGCCCACATGACATCCATAATTTGATATTGGTACCTGGCCTCACAGAACGGGAGTTTATGGAGGTGATAGCTTAAATGATGACTGGATGTCCTCTCTTTCCTTCCACTTTGGTACTCCAGTCCTGTCCACATTTTTCTGGTTCAAGCCTTTTATCCACCACTGGAATAATTTGAAAAAAAATTTCTCAAACTTAATATAATCAAAAAATTAAATAGGAAACGATTTTTATCACTATACACCTCAAAATATAAAAGAAAAGGAAAAACAACAAAATTCAATACTAGCAGAGTCTTGGAAAAGCAGCTACCTTTTTTAGTGGAAATGCAAACTTGTGGAATCTTTAAGAGAGAAATTTAGTAAAATATAATAAAAGTTATAGAAATATGCACATACTATCATTTCATTTGTTATTAATTTACTCCAAAAGTCTTATAAAAATTAACGTCATTTAATTTGTTTCATAATAGCATTATTTATCATTGCCAAGGAAGTGAAAGAAAACTAAATTTCCTTCAAGAAGAGAAAGCTTAACTAAAAGCTAGTATATAAATTTAATGATGCTATTAATGAAATTATAATTGGCAAGTATGGGGACTCTAAAGAAACTGAGAAATCTCTATGAAAGGGGAAGAAAGAAAAGGAGAAAGTGGATTTTGAATCAACAGACAAAATGTGTATGAAAATGAAAAAGGAATGACTGTTATTAATATTACCTAAAGTGACTATTTTTGGGTAAGAATATAAGTTTATTTTTATGTTGATTATATTCAGTTTATTGGTTAAGTTAGCATCATAACTTATAAAGTGACATGGTCTCCATGCCTCTCTTGCTACTGGAGACAATCAGAGCTGGGTACAGCAACCTAATAAAAAGATTCTTAGGAGCTCATTATTCAGTCCCTCCTTTGAATATCCCAAGACATCTTTAATTGGTAATAGCTAATTAATAGTTGGCATATCAACCTATCCATCTTTCCTCATCCCCACAGATGGACAGGTCATGTAGGCCAGAAAAGAACCCCATCTCCTTCATTCATTAATCAAACTCTGTTAAAAAGGAAGGCATTCTTTGGGATTATAAGGACAAAAAAAATGCAAAACATAACAAAATAGCTGATATCTCTCACCTGGATCCTATAACCTAGACACAGGAATACACAGTAATTTACAGGAATTTATATCATATGTGAAAAATAAAATTTCACATCTAAAAATGTTACATGTGTTGAAAAAAATTTATATACATAGTTAGAAAGCATGTAGTAATGCCAATACTTAATATTAAGTTTATGATGAAAACATTTTTTTAAAAACAAAGTCTCATTTTTTGAGGAAATCCAGCAACCAGAGAAAACAAAAGATAATGGGAAGATCAACTGAGGAGGAATAGAATCAGTTTTCTCATTGGAGTGTACTCTAGGAGACCTAAGCAGGAAAAAGAAAAGGATGAAGAGTTTGGGGAAAAGATCATATGACTTGCACAGGAGAATTTTGTATTGGTGATATGAAATTTAGTAATCCATATATATATATATATATACATATATATATTTGTTTCTTTATTAACCAAAAATACTGCTACCCATTAATTTTAAGCTCACATAGTTTCATGGTTCAAACAATGGAAAAGCCAACATGAAAAGCATTTTTTTAGTTAATTTTTTCTTCACTTTTACCATTGAAAAATGTAAAAACTATGCATAATTAAGCAGAACAAATTGCCATATAGTATCCTAAAATATATTTCTCATTCTTCATTTTGAGTCCCAAACTCCCTCTACCAGAAATTAGGTAGCATGTTTTATCATGCTTGTGGAATCATGATTGGTCATTGCATTCATCAATTCTTTAGTTTTTGAAGTTTGTTAATGATCACAATAGTGTTATATTAATTTTTCTCCTAGTTTTGCACATTTCACATTGTATCAGTTCATAAAAGTCTTTTGATGTTTTCCCAAAATCATGCCTCTCCTTATTTATTAAATACAATAGAATTCATTACATTCATATACCATTATTTGTTCATCCATTCTCTGATGAGCACTTCCCTTTGTTCCTAGTTCTTTATCGCTACAATAAGAGCAGCTATAAATATTTTTTGTACATATAATTCCATTGCCTTTTTGAAAAATATCTGGGGAATAATTCTAACAGTGGTATCCCTGGGTGAAAGGATATATATATATATATATATATATATATATATATATATATACACATATATATTAGTGACTTTAAATTAAGTGGTCAGAATTGCTCTGAATGGTTAAGACAATTCATAATTCTATTAGTTTTCTACTGAAAACTTTACCACTCACCTTAAGCTGATAATGAAATTTATAGGTAGTATACAAATCACTGTTGGAACTTTCTTCCTTGATCCATCAGTATAGAAAATTCCCCAGTTAGTAAACTTCCCCTATCAATGGAGACTGACAATCCATTTGCAATTTACAATTTTAGAAACTGGCCTTGGCCACTGAGAGGTTAAGTGACATGCCCAAAGAATGGCATAGCATATAAATATTCAAAGGAAATTTTAATGGAGTTAAAGGGACAAATAGAAAATAAACTATAATTATTTGAGACGCCAACATGAACCTTTCAGACCTAAATGGATATAAGAAAAAAAAAAACCAAGAAGTTTAAGCCTTGAAAAGATATTTTGAAAAAAATATATATGATAGACTTACAATGACTACTGAAATAGAACCATGAGGATAAACCTATTTTTCAACTTTTATGGAACATTTTCAAAAAGTAAAAATGGGGTAAGGCATGATAAAACAAATTTTAAAATCAGAAATATTAAATATATTTTACTGATTACAACTTTGTTGACTGAAAAATTATAATAAATCTAATCACACATCATTACTCTGGCTAGACAACTCTACAACTACTGTTACTCAGCCTGGCCTCACTTCTCTTAAAAAAATTTTTTTTTTTCAATTAGAGGTTGAAACAATTTTTGACAATTGTTTTCAGACAAATCTAGATTCAGATTCTCTCCCTCCTTATCTGCCTTCCCCATTTTCCAAGGCAGTAAATAGTCTGATATAGGTTGTATTAGTGCTATCATGCAATACATATTACCATATTTCTCATACCATGAAAGAAAACACATATCACAAATACAATTTAAAAAATTATTAGGGAAATAAAGTGAAAAATGATGTGTTTTGAATTCCAATGGTTCCTTCTTTGTCTGAGGATAGCATTTTTCATCATGAAGTCCCTCAGCGTTATCTTGGAACCTTGCATTGCCAATAATGATTTAGTCCTTCATAGTTATGGTTCTGCACACTTCATTTTGCATCAGTTTACATATGTCCAGGTTTTTTCTGAATTCATCCTCTTATTTCTTATGGTATAATAATATTCTATTACAACTATACTTCAGTTTGTTCAGTCATTCCCCAACTGATGGACATCCCCCCTCAGTTTCCTTTTGCCAATACCAGAAGTACTGCTGTGAATATTTTTGTATAAGTAGGTCTTTTTTTCTTATCTCTGATTTCTTTACAGACCCAGAAGTAGCATTGCTGAGTCAAATAGTATGCATAGTTTTGTGGCCCTTTAGGTGTGAATCTATATTGCTCTTCAGAATGATATATTTTTTTAATTTTCCACCAACAGTGCCTCAGTGTCCTACTTTTATCACTCTACTGCCAACATTTATCATTTTCCCTTTTGGTCATTTTAGCCAGTCTGATAGGTGTGAGATGGTATCTCATAATTTTTTTAATTGGCATCTCTCTAAGCAATAGTGATATGGAACATTTTTTCATATGACTACAGATAGTTTTAAGCATCTGAGAACTACCTGTTCATACCTTTTGACCATTTTTCAATTGGGGAATGCTTTATATTCTTATAAATTCAACTAATTTCTTTATATATTTGAGTAATTAGTTAATTGTCAGAGATACTTGCTATAAAATTTTTGCCCCCAGCTTTTTGTTTCCCTTCTAATCTTGGTTGCATTGGTTCAGTTTGTACAAAAGCTTTTTAACTGAATGTATTTGAAATTATCTATTTCACTTTTCATGATGTTCTCTAATGTTCTATGGGAATTTGATTTTTTTTAATATAATATCTTTCCAAAGGCACAATAAAGCTGTATCTTAGAGACTAAAGGCAATAATGCTAAACATTATTTAACATGAAAAAAACTCTAAATTCTTCCATAATCCATAGATCTGATAGGAAAACTATTCCCTCACTTGTTTATGGTACCACACTTTATTTCTATATTAAATATACATTTTGATTTTATCTTGGTATATGGTATGAGATATTGGTTAATGGCTAGTTTCTGCCATATTGATTTCCAGTTGTTGTTTTTTTGACAGTTTTTGTTAAATTGTGAGTTCTTCCCCCCAAATTCTGAATCTTTGGGTTTATTGGATACTAGGTTACTATGGTCTTTTAATACTCTGTGTTGACTGCTTCATCTGTTCAGTTATTGCACCTATTATTGCACAAAACAAAATATTGTTTTGATGATTACCACTTTTTGGTAATTTGGTTTTCCTTTTTTTTAATAAAAATTTTACCAAAGATTTATCTATCTTCTTTATTTTTTTCACAAAACCAGCTCCTTGTCTTACTTATTAGCCTAATGGCTTTCTAACTTCCAGTTTCATTAATCTTTCATTTTAATGCTTTCCAATTCATTTTTTAATTAAGAATTTTAAATTTTTTTTCATTTTCTGTGTGTGTGTGTGTGTGTGTGTGTGTTTTATTAATTGCACGCCCAACTCATTTATCTTACTCTACTTTATCAAAGTATTTAGAGATATAAATTTCTCCTAAAAAGAGCTTTTGGCAATCCCATAAATCTTGCTATGTTGTTTCCTCATTGTAATTCTCTTTTAATGAAATTGTTAATTGTTTCTATGATTTGTTCTTTGACCCACTCATTCTATTAGATAACATTATTTTGCTTCCAATTAATTTTTTTGTCATTCCTCTGTCCTTTGTTGAATGGAATTTTTATTGCATTATGGTTTGAAAAAGATAAATGCAATATTTCTTTTTTTTTCTCCTACATTTGGTTTGAGGTTTTCATGTCTTATTATATGGTTAATTTTTGTGAAAATCCCATGTACTACTAAGAACAGTATATTACTTTCTATTCCCATTCAGTTTTCCTAGAGGTCTATCATACCAAAAATTGTTTATAGTTCCACTTACCAAATAAACTTCTTTCTCTATTATTTATTTTTGATTGGATT
Organism: Monodelphis domestica; assembly: GCF_027887165.1. Lineage (NCBI taxonomy): Eukaryota > Metazoa > Chordata > Mammalia > Didelphimorphia > Didelphidae > Monodelphis > Monodelphis domestica. The sequence continues at coordinate 183,602,382 of NC_077231.1, forward strand.
TATCTAATTCTGAAAAGGAATGTTGAAGTCTTCCACTAATAAGGTTTACTTCCTATTCTGTCCTTTAACTCATATAACTTCTTTAGGAATTTGGGTGCTGTGTCATTTGATAATATATGTTTAGTATTGATATCTCTTCATTGTCTAAGGTGCCTTTTATCAAGATATAGTTTGCTCATTATCTCTCTTGATTAGATTAATTTTTACTTTTGTTTTCTTTGAGATTATAATGACTAACCCTGCTTTTTTTGGATTTTAGCTGATTCATAATAGATTCTGCTCTAGCCCTTAATTTACTCTGTGTGTCTCTCTGATTTAAGTGTCCTTCTTGTAGACAACATTGGGTGTTTTTAAAATTTATTTATTTTTCAAAATTTTATTTAATTAATTAAGAAAAAATTTCCATGATTCCATGATTCATGTTCTTTCCCTCCTCTCTTCCAACTCCCTCCCATAGCCAAAGAACAATTCCACTGGTTTTTACATGTAGACAACATATTGTGAGATTCTGGTTTTTAATCCACTCTGCTAACCTTTTCTATTTTATGGATGAGTTCATCCTATTCACATTCACAGTTATGATTACTAATTACATATTCCTCCATTTTATTCATCTTCATTTATTTTTTCTCTCCTTTCAGCCTTTCCTTGTTTACAAATGCTTTATTTCTGACCGCCACCTCCTCCAATTCACCATCCCTTTTTTCTGTCTCACCCAACTCTCTGATTCTCCATTCAATCCTACTTCCCTTTATGCTAAAGTAGATTTTTATAGATAAAACTTAGTGTGGATGTTATTCCCACTTTGAACTAATTCCAATGAAAATAAAGTTCAGGCTTTGCCTGCCACACATACTCATCTACTCCTCCACTGTACTGACTCTTAGATATCTCCCTGTGTGAGATAATTTACACCTTTTGATCTCTTTTCTTCTCTTTTCCTAGATTGTTCCTCTTAATCATTCTTTGTTTTTTAATATCATGGCATCCTACTCAACTTACTCTCTTACTTCTTTCTGTAAGATTAAAAATTAATATCCAAATGCTTTAAGTATTATGTTCTTATAAGAATTTATTAATTAATAACTTGAAGAAAAAGGAAAATGATAGCATTAGCAAAGAGAGAGTTGCCTAGACTGCCAAAAACAGGAAGAGAGCCAGGAGAAGAGCTCAGGAAGAAAAGTTAAAAGGTGAGGTTACAGCAAACTTTTATGTATGATATGTAAGGACAATACATGAAAGAAGGGAAAAGGATTCTGAGAGATGAAGTCCAAGGGTTGAAGATTTCTTTTTTTTAATTTAATTAATCAATCTCGAACGTTATTCCTTGATTACAAAAATCAAATTCTTTTCCTCCCCTCCCCCACACCTTCACATTGGCAACATGTAATTCCACTGGGTTTTACATGTGTCTTTGATCAGAACCTATTTCAATGTTGTTGATGTTTGCACTAGGATGATCAGTTAGAGTCTCTACATCCCCAATCATATCCTCCTTGACCCCTGTAATCAAGCAGTTGTTTTTCTTCTGTGTTTGTACTCCCACAGTTTTTCCTCTGAATGTGGATAGTGTTCTTTCTCATAAATCCCTTAGAGTTGTTCAGAATCGCTGCATTGACACTAAAGGATAAATCCATTACATTTGATTGTACCACAGTATATCAGTCTCTGTGTACACTGTTTTCCTGGTTCTGCTCCTCTCACTCTGCATCAAATCCTGGAGGTCATTCCAATTCACATGGAATTCCTCCAATTCATTGTTACTTTGAGTACAATAGTATTCCATTACCAACAGATACCACAACTTGTTCAGTCATTCCCCAATTGTAGGGCATCCTCTCATTTTCCAATTTTTTGCCACCACAAATTGCAGCTATGAATATTGTTGTATAAGTCTTTTCCCTTATCTTTTTGGGGTATAAACCCAGTAGTGCTATGGCTGGATCAAAGGTCAGACAGTCTTTTAGCACCCTTTTGTCATAGTTCCAAATTGCCATCCAGAATGGTTGGATCAATTCACAATTCCACCAGCAATGCATTAATGTCCCAACTTTGCCACATCCCCACCAGCATTCATTAATTTCCTTTGCTGTCATGTTAGCCAATCTGCTAGGTGTTAGGTGATATCTCAGAGTTGTTTTGACTTGCATTTCTCTGAGATTTAGAATACTTTTTCATCTGCTTATTAATGGTTTTGATTTCTTTATCTGAAAATTGCCTATTCATGTCCCTTGTCCTTTTATCAATTGGAGAATGGCTTGATTTTTGGTATAATTGATTTAGCTCTTTATCAATATGAGTAATTAGATCTTTGTCAGAGATTTTTGTTATGAAGATATTTTCCCCAATTTGTTGTTTCCCTTCTAATTTTGGTTGCATTGGTTTTGTTTGTACAAAACCATTTAATTTTAATGTAATCAAAATTGTTTATTTTACATTTTTTGATTTTTTTCTAACTCCTGCTTGGTCTTAAAAACTTTCCTTTTCCAAAGATCTGACATGTATACTATTCTGTGTTCACCTAATTTACTTATAGTTTCCTTCTTTTTATTCAAGTCATTCACCCATTCAGAGTTTATCATGGTGTAGGGTGTGAAATGTTGATCCAAAACTAATCTCTCTCACACTGTCTTCCAATTTTCCCAGCAGTTTTTATCAAATAGTGGGTTTTGGTCCCAAAAGCTGGGATCTTTGGGCTTATCATAGACTGTCTTGCTGAGATCATTTACCCCAAGTCTATTCCACTGATCCTCCTTTCTGTCTCTTAGCCAGTACCATATTGTTTTGATGACCACTGCTTTATAGTATAGTTTGAGATCTTGTAGTGCTAGGCCACCTTCCTTCCCATTTTTTTTCATCATTTACCTGGATATCCTTGATCTTCTGTTCTTCCAAAGGAACTTTATGTTTTTTTCTAATTCAGTAAAAAGTTTTTGGTAGTTCCATGGGTATGGCACTAAATCAGCAAATAAGTTTGGGTAGAATTTTCATTTTTATTATGTTAGCTCTTCCTACCCACAAGCAATTAATGTTTTTCCAATTGTTTAGACCAAGTTTTAATTGTGTGGAAAGTGTTTTATAGTTGTGTTCATATGGTTCCTGTGTTTGTCTTGGCAGATAGATTCCTAAGTATTTTATATTGCCCAGGGTGATTTTAAATGGAATATCTTTTTCTAATTCTTGCTGCTGACATGTGTTGGAGACATATAGAAATGCTGATGAGTTATGTGGGTTTATTTTTTATCCTGCAACTTTGCTAAATATGTTGATTATTTCGACTAGTTTTTTTAGTTGATTCTTTGGGATTCTTTAAGTAGACCATCATATCATCTTCAAAGAGTGATAACTTGGTCTTCTCATTGCCTATTTTAACAATTTAAATTTCTTTTTCTTCTCTAATTGCTACTGCTAGTGTTTCTAGTACAATTTTAAATAATAGAGGTGATAATGGGCATCTTTGTTTCACTCTTGATTTTGTTGGGAATGCATCTAGTTTATCCCAACTGCAGCAGATGATGTTTGCTGATGTTTTTAGATATATACTGTTCATTATTTTTAGGAAAGGCCCTTCTATTCCTATACTTTCTAGTGTTTCCAATAGGAATGGTTGTTGTGTTTTGTCAAAGGCTTTTTCTACATATATTGAGATAATTATGTGATTTTTGTTGGTTTGCTTATTGATATGGTCAATTATGTGGATGCTTTTTCCTAATATTGAACCGTCCTTGCATTCCTGGTATAAATCCCATTTAATCATAATGAATAATCCTCATAATCACTTACTAAAATCTTTTTGCTAGTATTCTATTTAAGATTTTTGCATCTATGTTCATTAAGGAGATTGGTCTATAGTTTTCTTTCTCTGTTTTTGCCCTACCTGGCCTTGGAATCAGTACCATATTTGTGTCATGAAAGGAATTTGGTAGAACTCCTTCTTTGCTTATTCTGTCAAATAGTTTGTATCCTTTGGGATTAGTTGTTCTTTGAATGTTTGATAGAATTCACTTGTGAATCCATCAGGCCCTGGGTATTTATTCTTAGGGAGTTCTTTGATGGCTTGTTCAATTTCTTTTTTCTGATATGGGATTATTTAAGAATTCTATTTCTTCTTCTGTTAATCTAGGCAATTTATATTTTTGTAAATATTCATCCATATAACCTAGATTGCCATATTTGTTGCCATATAATTGGGCAAAATAGTTTGTAATAATTTCCTTAATTTCCTTTTCATTAGATGTGAGGGCTCCCACTTCATCCATGATACTATTAATTTGGTTTTCTTCTTTCCTTTTTTTATTAGATTGACCAATATTTTATTTATTTTGTTTGTTTTTTCAAAATACCAGCTTTGAGTCTTATTTATTAATTCAATAGTTCTTTCACTTTCAATTTTATTAATTTCTCCCTTAATTTTTAGGATGTCTAATTTTATTTTCATCTGGGGATTTTTAATTTGTTTGCTTTCAAGTTTTTGATTTGCATGTCCAATTCATTGACATCTCCCCTCTCCAATTTGTTAACATATGAACTCAAGGATATAAATTTACCCCTGAGTACTCTTTGGCTGCATCCCATTGATTTTGAAAGCATGTCTCATTGTTGTCATTTTCTTCAATAAAATTAATTGTTTCTATGATTTGTTCTCTAACCAATTTTGTAGAATCATATTTAATATTCAATTAATTTTTGATTTGGCTCTCCACGTACCCTTACTAATTATTATTTTTATTGCATTATGAACTGTAAAGGTTGTATTTATTATTTCTGTTTTTCTGCATTTGTTTGCCATGTTTTTATGCCCTAACACATGGCCAATCTTTGTAAATGTACCATGTACTACTGAAAAGGTCTATTCCTTTTTGTCCCTGTTTATTTTTCTCCATATATCTATTAACTCTAATTTTTCCAAGATTTTGTTCACATCTCTTACCTCTTTCTTATTTATTTTATTATTTGATTTATCTAAATTTGATAGTGGTAAATTCAGGTCTTCCTCTAGTATAGTTTTACTATCTATTTCCACCTTTATCTCCATTAGTTTCTCCTTTAGGAATCTGGATGCTATGCCATTTGGTGCATGTATGTTGATTATTGATATTTCCTCATTCTCTATACTGCCTTTTATCAGGATGTAGTTACTTTCCCTATCCCTTTCAATCAGATCTGTTTTTACTTTGTCTTTATCAGATATCATGATTGCAACTCCTGCCTTCTTTCTCTCAGTTGAGGCCCAATAGATTTTGCTCCAACCTTTAATTTTAACCTTGTGAGTATCTACCCACCTCATGTGTGTTTCTTGTAGACAACATATGGTTTTTAATCCACTATGCTATTTGTTTTCATTTTATGGGTGAGTTCATCCCATTCATGTTCAAAGTTATGATTTCCATTTGTGTATTCCCCATCATTTTTATATCCTCCTAGTTCTGTACTTTCTTCTTTTGCTATATCCTTTTAAACCAGTGGTTTGCATTTAATCAGTCTCCTAATTCCCACTCTTAATATGCTTCCCTTTCTGTCCCCTCACATTTTGTTCCCTCATTATTTGTTTTATTGTCTGTTAAGTTCCCTCCTTTTCTCTTTCCCTCCCTTTTTGTATGCCCACTTCCCCCTCTCTTAGTTTTCCCTTCTCACTTTTCCTGAGGGTAAGATAGAATTTGATACCCCAATGGATCTAGATGCTCTTCCCTCTCAGAATTAATTTTAGTCAGAGTAAGGTTTAAGTATTACCTATTAGCACTCTCTTCCTCTCCTTCTTCTAATAGTATTCTTCTCCTCCCCTTCCCATCTGCCTCTTTGTGTGATATAGATTATCCTATTTATATTATATCTTCAAGTTTCTCTTGGTGCCATCTTCTATTCCTCCCTTCCCTTTTCTTTTTTTTAATATCATCTTATACCACTTATTACCCCAATCTCTTTCTGTGAATGATTCTTCTAATTACTATAATAGTGAATATAATTTTTGAGAGTTAAAAATACATTTTCCCCATATATTAATATAAATAATTTGATCTTACTGTAGCTCTTAAGGAAGAAAGTTTAAATAAAAAAAATTTTCCCCCTTTCCCCCTTTCTTATTTACCTTTTCATGTTTCTCTTGATTTTTGTGTTTGGATATCAAGCACTTAGTTCTGGTCTTTTCTTAATAAATACTTGGAAATCTATTTTGTTGAAGGCCCATACTTTCCTCTGAAAGTATACAGTCATTTTTGATGGGTAGGTGATCCTTGGTTGAAGACCCAATTCTCTTGTCTTTCTGAATATCATATTCCAAGCCTTCTAGGCCTTTAAAATGGAAGCTGCCAGATCTTGTGTTATCCTGATTGGTGTTCCTTGATACCTGAATTGTCTCCTTTTGGCTTCTTTTAAAAATTTTTCCTTAGCTTGGACGCTCTTGAATTTGGCAATTACATTCCTGAGAGTTGTCTTTTGAGGATTTAGTATAGAGGGTGTTCTATGAATTCTTTCAATGTCTATTCCCCCCCCCCCCTTGTTCAAGAATATCAGGGCAATTTTCTTGGATAATTTCTTATAGTATGATGTCAAGATTTCTGTTTATTTCTGGGTTTTCAGGTAGGCCAATGATTCTCAAATTGTCTCTTCGAGACCAGTGTGGTAGAGGCCCCTCAAGTCCTTTCTCTCTCTTTCTGCCTCTACCACACCGGTTTTCCTGATCTATCATCTTGTTAGTGAGATATTTTGTGTTTTCTTCTGTTTTGCCAGTCTTTTGACTTTGCTTTATGAATTCTTGCTGTTTTGCAAGATCATTGGCTTCCAATTGCCTAATTCTGGTTTTTAAAGATGGGTTTTCCACTATAATATTTTGATTTCCCTTTTTAGTTTGTCTCTTCTGCTTTTTGTGGCTTCCTGATATTTCTTCAATTGGGATTTCTTGTCCTTTGAACTGTTATTTTCTTTTTTAACTATTTCCCTTTTCTTGCTAGAAGGCTTCCATCTTTTTTTTTTGCTTCCATCTTTTTGATAAGCTCCAATTTAAAATTTTCAAGAGCTTGTGGCCAATTTCCATTTTGGGGGGGAAGTTTTGGTGCATTTATTTGTATTTCCTCTTCTGCTATTTCCTCTGTAGTCTGGATTTTTCCTCTTTAAAAATTACCCAGGGTCAATCCCTTCTTGTTTTTCTTGGTATTGGGAAGTTGTTCTTGGGCATTATTTGCCATCACTATGGTGGTTTTTCCTTCCCTTTATAGTCAGAAATATGAGTGGGGAGGGCAGGCTTTCTATGTATGGAGCTAAAGAGCTAGGTTTTTGCCTGAGGCCACCTCTCAAGTCTCTGCAGCTTCTACTGTTTGCTGCCCTTCTCTGTGCTATCTCCCCATGGGTGCCCAAGGTCTGCACTCTTCAGTGTCCCAGGGTTTCAGGTCTAACTGCTCTCAGAGGTAGGTCTTTGGTGGTCTTAGTAAGCTGCCAAGGACCTAGAGGTGCCCCCACTCACTCTTGAGGTGCCCCTTTCTCACTCACTGATTCTAGTGACCACTGGCTCTGACTCTGGCTCCGTTGGTAGGGTGGGGCAGGGTAGATCAACTCATGTTTTGGTGGAAGGTATTTCACCCCCTTATAGTGTGGAAATGCCAAAATCCCACATACCTTCAATGCTGTGCCCTACTGTAGAGTCCCTTCGTTCATATGAATTTGGTTTTTTTTGGTCTTTTGACGTAGTCTATATTGGTGGGTGCTGAGGGGAGGAATAGTCCTGTGTCTAGACTGCTGCCATGTTTACCCGGAAGTCTCCTCAAGATTTCTAATTACACATTTCTATGTATACTCTGTTCCAATGACCTAATAGTGATAAAATTCTTTAACATCTTGAGTACTTTAATTATCTTAAGTACCTCAAGTATTATAGATATCTTTAATATCACCTACTTATGTATTTAATTTAGCATTATTGAAACTTTTAAGTTTTCACTTTTCTGTTTATGCTAGAGTATCAAATTTGATCATCAAAGGGTTTTTTCAGCTTTTTTTCTTAGTAATTCCTGAAAGTCCTCTATTTTGTTAAACACCAATTTCTCCCCTGGAGGATTATTCTATGTTTTCTAGGTATGAAATTCTTGGTTGTAATCCTATATCCTTTACCTTTTGAAATATATTACATGTCTTCTGGTCCTTTAAGATGGAAGCTACTAAGTCCTACGTAATTCTGACTATGGCTTCACAATATTTGAATTGTTTCCTTCTAGCCACATGTAGTATTTTTTTCTTGTCCTCTAAAATTTGGCTATAATATTTGGAGTATTTTATTTGAGATTTCTTTTATGAAGTACTTGGTAGAGTCTTTAAATTTCTATTTTCCTTCATGTTCAAGAATATCCAGGAAGATTTCTTATTCTATGGTGTCCAGATTCTTTTTTTTTTAATCATACTTTTAAGGTATTCTGATGATTCTTAGATTGTCTCTCCTGGACCTATTTTCCAGGTCTTTGGTTTTCCAATGATTTTTTTTTCAGTTTTTCTTCTATTTTTCTATCCTTTTGGTTTTGTATTATTGTTTCCTGATATCTTATGGATTAAATAGTTTCCACTTGCCAAATTATAATTTTAGGGTGTTTTTCTTCCCTAAGTTTATGGGGTTTTTTAATTTGTGTTGGCTTAGAAAAAATATAATATAATAAAGTTATTTACATACAAGATTAAATGATAACATTTTCTTAGAACCAAGGGAAATGAAACATAGTCAAGACCAAGAATATAATGGCTTGATAGAGCTGAAAGACACACAAGTTTTAGAGGGGAAAACACCTTAAACTTCCCATAGTTCCAGTTCATTTTACAGGAACTAAGTTAGGGAGAGATGGAGAGACATCCTGGAGGTTAGCCAGTGAAGTGGTGGCACAACTAGAAGAAATTCCAGCTTATAGCCTGCAGTTCTTTCCATTATATTATGCTTCTTGTTGATGTAGGTGTGATGCATGCTGTTGCAAAATAGTTCTTTAAGAGATTTCTTAGTACTTGGGGGAGGGGGAGCATTTGTTAAAGAACTATCTTGTTTCTTCTAAGCCAGAAAACTATTTAGAATTGATGATCACTGGAATAATGCCAATAATACCTATTTATTAATTGTATCATCCATTAAAAAAGAAAATAAAACTTATCTGCAGCCCTTAAATATGGCATCTGTGGTAGAGAGGAATATAGGAAAGTGGATCCCTGTAAAGTTTAGGTAGTCATATTCACAGTTTATTGACTTGAAGTCATTTTCCTATTTGGCTGGTTATCTGTATGATGGCTGTCATTTAAATTACTACTGAATACAGCTTGATTCTCTTCTGGGCAGAAAACAACAGATAAGGAATCCTAGTGATCTTTTTCCCTTGAGCTTTTCTTGTCCAGGGCTTCTAAAATAGGCTCATCAGGGTCATTTAAATACTCTTATTTGAGGTGGGATTCCCAGAGGCAAATGAAAATAATGCTTTATTTCACCTTGGAACTTCTGTGTCATAAAGTAGCAACATAGAACCAGAAAAAACAATGTTGTAAAAAATACAGAAATTATTATTAAAATTTGTTGAACTTCAGTTAAAGCCTTGACTGAGGTTTCATGATAAGAGATGTTACTTAATAGTCCATTTTGAGGTGACTTGTAGTTAGGAATCAATTCTGCTTGCACCTGTAAACAGTATTTCCCAGAGACCTTTAAGTTTTTCATATGGATGGACTGGCTGTTGAAAGAACCCCAGACTACTTGTTTTCCTTCATCTTCCCAGTGTTGGACCATAATAGTGAAATTCATCTGAGTTCACTTTGAAGGGAGGTTGGAATAAGATGTTAAGAGAATCATTACCTGGAAATGGCATGGCTTCCTGGGGTGTACCTGGTCTTCTCTTCTGGGAGCTACCCACACTGCCATGACCTTTTGCAAGTGGCCCAGTACTAGGGGCTGCAAACTCTACACCGGGAATGGGGCACAGTCCCATGTTTTCTTGTCAGTGAGGATAATTCTACTTTTTTTCCCCAATCCTTTACCTTCTGTATTGTTTCCAAGGCAGAAGAATGATAAGGAGTAGGCAATTTAAGCTAAATTACTTTCTCAGGGTCACAAAGCTGGGAAGTATTGGAGGCCATATTTGAGCACAAGATCTCTCACCTCCCGACTTCTCTTTCTTGAGTCATCTAATTGCCCTGTGCTTTGGACTCTTTAAAGAGTTAGTTTTTTCATTGTTCATTTTGCCTCCCTTCCCATTTAGCCCATTCTAGTCTTTAGAAATCTTTTTTTTTTCCCAGTGTGTTTTTCTGCTTCTACTTCAATTTGGCCCATTCTTTTTTTAGGAAGTTGTCTTCTTCAGGAAGTTATTTTGCCAAGCTATTGACTCTTTCTGTCAATTCTCTTATTTTATTTTTTAATTTCTTTTTTACAAGATTCTTTTGGAGCCTGACATCCTTTCACTGTTTCCTTTGAAGTTTCACATATTTGCTTTTTTGACATTATTGTCCTATTCTGAGTTTGTATTTGAGATTCCTCAAAATAACTTTGTATAGTCAGGTTTTTTCATTATCTTTTGCTCATTTTTCTAGTTATTATTTTACCTTAGTTATTATCCATTACCTTAGTTATTATCCATTACCTTACCCATCTTTTGAAGTTTTATTATGTTCTTGGAGTAGAGGGAGCACAATTTCAGGTTTGCAACATTTTCTTTGGTACTTGGGGCAGGCCCTGTTGTCTCATGAGCTGTGCTTTCTCTTGCTCTGTTGCCTTATTGTGCCATGCTCTGTGGAAGATTATGGGGTTGTTCCCTGCTCTACCATAATCCAGATTTCTCCCTCCACTATTTCTGCCTCCTTTTCAGTCTCATTTAAAGAAGTAACTCTTCTCCTTCTAAGACAAATTCCTTTATATGTACTCTTACATATAACCAACTGGTGTTCTCCAGCAAATTGTACCCTTTATCATCCTTATTATTTTACTATTCAAATCCTTCTTGTATATTATATATTCTCCCACTTTATATAAAAATGCCTATGTCTCCTTCATCATTAAAAACAACTTCTTATTTCACTCATATCTTCTGGAAGAACAGTAGAATTCATTTTATTTCAGACAAAGAGGTAGAAAACAGCAACCTCAATGTGAATAACAAAATATCTGGGATAAATGGCTGAAAGTAAAACATGGGCTTGTCTAACAGCTGTTGGAGTAAATTTTTAGGGTTGAGACTGAATATATTATTTAATGGTGGCCAGGGTTTTAAATTCTAAATCCCAATGAAATACTCAAGTCAGAATAGAATTTTATAGTGGTTTATTTACAATTGAAGGAAGAAATTAAGAATGAGGGAGAAAGAGGGAAAAGGGTAGAAGATCTACTCTGGCCTGGCTTGATCCAGGGGGAGTTCAGAGGCCTCAGCCAAGGGGCCTTCCCAGAAGATTAAATCTAGCTCGGCTTCTAGCCACAAGGCTTCCTCCAAGATGAGGGACCTCATTGTAGGCTGATGCCTTCAGAAAGCCAGGGAAAGAGGATTCAGCCTTAACACTCACCACGTGGTCGCCTAAGGGAAGCAGTCTCAGAGCTCCACGATCCAGCCCTCTGAGTCAAGAACCACCACAAAAAGCCACCAAAGTCCCTCTTATAGGAAGTGATATGAAATATAAAGGGAGTTGTTTACATCACTTCTTTTGTCTCACATGTACCAATGGTGGCTTAAAATTGGCTTAGGACAGTGCAGGGGGTCAGTCAGTTGTTTCTGATTTATCACTTGCTAGCACACATAGGTCACAGACCATCCTCTCCCACACTTAATCCTTAAGTGGGGTGTATACATTCCTGGTTTCTAAAATTCTAAAGACTAAGCAGCATGGAGTAAATCCAAAATTCACACAGCATGATGTGGTCTTGTTAAATAGAGTGAGCTAAGTGAGTCAACAATTCACTAATCATTTAGGTCCACCTAGCATTCTAAAACTAAGTGGAAAAAATATTCTCAAGCTCTGGAGGCATTATCATTCTGGTTTTTTGTCCTGAGGTATTGATGTAGAGAGGGAAAAAAGGAAACAACAGAATGGATGGCAAGATCTTAAGGCTAAAGTTGGATTTTGATAGTAAGCAAAAATCTGATCTGGTAGTTTGGGATGGGCTAATTACATATAGTGAACTAGTTGAATTTGTACTTAGTCTTTCATCAAAATATGTTAACTACTGAAACCTCAGTCCTATATCTAATAAATGCTTTAAGGTATTAAACATTTTTATCTAAAAATATAATACCCAAATATGAAATGAATTTAATATCTACCCTTTTCAAACAAATCACTCTTCAGCATCAGAAATTTTATAGAACAGCATAAAAATACATACATACATGCATATTTATATTTTCATTTCTATGAGTACTTGGTGAAAACTAAACAAGAAATGAAATTTGCCTTAGTGAACAGAAAATAACTACTGACATGGGAGTCACATCAGAATTGTCAATCTCTGTGCAGTCAAACATCAAAATAAATATAAAATTATATAAATAATATAAAATTAGAAAGATGATAAAAAAAACACTAAATAATTGTAACAAATTCAATCTGAGATAATCAAACAAGTCACTGATGCCAAAAATTTGGGAATGAAAAGAGGTAAAGATATTGACTTTGATAATTCATATGTTCTACAAAAATTTAACTAATATGAAAGAGTCATAGAAATGAAGCCAAAAGAGCCAAGAAATTATCCTCTAATTCCTCCAGCAATCACTTGAACTACCTGCAAATGGAGAGAGGTGGTAGCCAAAAGGCCAGTTCATGTTTATAATGCAAGTTCTATTTTAAAACATAACTGAGCAGAACAGGACAGACTTACAAGCAAAACTGTCTTATAAAATAGTAAAAGAAAAGAGAAGCAATAACAATTGTTTGGTTTGAGATCCAACTCAGTCACATCATCCAAGGAACATACCTGAATGAAACTGACAAGAGTAAAAGAGAGAGGTACTAAAAAAGGTTAGTTGTAATTTTTATAACTTTCAGTTTTTATCATCAACAATAGAACCACTAGAATTGGACCTTAACATCTTAGTCTTCAATGTACTACATGAAAAAATAAAAATGTCTCAAGATGAAAAAGTTGAAGAAAATGGCTCAATCTGACTTGTAAAGACAAGTTGAGAAAATCTGTGCTAGAAGAAAAACAATACTGAAAACTTTAAGGTATTTTTAATAAGATATTTCAAGAAGGAGATGATACCAAAAGATTATGAAAATAGAGGTCTCATATTTAAAATATATAAATATATCAAATTTGTAAGAACATGAGCTATTCTTCAACTGAGAAATGGTCAAAAGAAATGACCAGGGGGCAGCTGGGTATCTCAGTGGATTAAGAACCAGGCCTAGAGACGGGAGGTCCTAGGTTCAAATCTGGCCTCAGCCACTTCCTAGCTGTGTGACCCTGGGCAAGTCACTTGACCCCCATTGCCTAGCCCTTACCACTCTTCTGCCTTGGAGCCAATACCCAGTATTGACTCCAAGACAGAAGGTAAGGGTTATTATTAAAAAAAAAAAAGAAATGACCAGATAGTTTTTAGATGAAGATATCAAAGCTACATATATAACTAGATGAAAAAAATGCTCAAATTCATTATTGACTAGAGAAATGCAAATCAAAACAAGTCTGAGATATCATCTCACACCTATCTGACTGGCTAAAATGATAAATGGTCAAAATAAAAAATGTTGGAGGGGATTTGGAAAAATGGGGTCACTAATATAATGTCAGAACTATGAACTGATCCAACCATTTTAGAGAATAATGTGGAATTATGTTCAAAGAGTTATAAAACTGTGAGCTCTTGATCCAGCAATACCACTATTAGATTTAATTCCTAAGGTAGTTGGGGGAAAAGGAAAAGAATTTACATAGTCTCAAATTTTTATAGCAGTTCTCTTTGTGATGACAAAGATTTGGAAATTAAAGAAATGCCAATTAGTCAAGGAATGGTTGAACAAATTGTAATGTGATTGTGATGGAATATTACTATGCCATAATAAATGACAAGCAGAATATTTTTGAATAATATGGAAAGAACTACATGAAATTATGAAGAGTTAAATGAGCAGAACCAACAGAACATGATATATACAGCAACAGAATTATTGTTAAAAATGATTTGTGTGTTCCCTTCCAGATAAAGAACTGATGAACAGAAATAAGCAAGACATAGTTTTATACATACATTTTTTTGTAAAATTATGCCTTATCTAATGGGGGATGGGAGGGAGTTACTTGGCAAATGTAACAAATAAATTCAAATTTAAAAAAGAATTTAAAGTAAGCCTAAATCAGCAATAAGATTAATACTTCTAAACATCTATCCATAGAGTTTCAGTATTTTCAGGTTCATATGTCTTTTTATCATCTCTGGAAAGTCAGTGAGAATGATCTGTACACATACTGAGTTAATCATTGATGAAAATGTGTGAAGGTTATAAAAGGGATTTTGACAATTTTTTTTTATAGCTAGGCACATCTTTTCTGTTATAGAAGTGAATGAAAGGTACACAAATTATATGAAAAGCATGACGTAATTTTTCATGTAAGCAATCATCTCACCTCTCTTAAAATATCTTCCTTAATCAAATAAAAACAACTTTATTGAGTCAATCAATAAATAAGAGGTATTAGTTAATAGCCATTGGACACAATGAAATGATGCCATACAAGAAGTATATTGGAATTGTCTGAAGAGGTTCAGTCATGCCTTGTGAGTCATGTCATTAAAATAGCAGTTCAGTACAGAAGCAGGCATGCCTGTGTTTTCTCATCCTAGGGGTGGAAGTAATTCCAACAACAACAAAATCCCTGAGAGCAAATTTCTTTGGGAGAAGAGACAAGAGTGTCCATGTCTCCACCATGCCTTTAACAGAGGATAACCTGTTAACTTTGAGGAGTCCAAGGATTAGGATTTCTCATCAGCAGTGTCATTAGCAGTGTCCCCAGAACAACAATGGCTGATGGCTGTGTCTTCTTTGGGAACTAAATGCACACTTAAGATGGCCTGAGGAAAAGCTACCTCTGAACTAGAACTACTCAAAGACTCCATGTAGGGGAGGAAAGGTCCTCCATCAGAAGAAACCTGAAGTTGTCAGTTACTCCTTCGCCAAATGCGCTATCTTAAGTTTGAGCCCATTATGTACAAGATGATCTAGAGGCAAAGGTGGAAAACAACACTACTGCTACCCTCAAGGAGCTTACAGTGTAACATATTTGAATATGGGATGCTTTAAATATGAAAGATGCAAAGTAGAAAGTGATAAATACATAACTAGTAAAAGCATTCTGAGAAATTTAAAGAGGGAAGGATTTAGAAAAAGTAGTTTTGTACTTGAAGGTATAAGGGAAGGCTTAAAGGAAGTTAGCATCTGTGTTGAACCTTGAAGGAATAAAGGATTTAATATTAGAGATGGAGAAAGGGGAATTCTATTGCAAATATGGGGATGGAAATGAGCAAAGAATGGATTTGAAATTTAAAAAGCAGATGGAAAGAAGAACATTGAATTTCCCTAGAACTAGATAGATTTTCAACAGCCAGGTAGGCTGAAGAGTTCCAGATTTATTCAGTAGTCAACAGGAAGCCAATAAGAATGTTTAAATTCAAGAGCGGCATTATCATGGAAATGAACTGGAAAATCACATAGACAGCATTATAGAAAAAAGATTGGGAAAGAGGCTAGACAAGGAAGGAAAACTAGCTAATAAGTTATTACAGGGACAGCTAGGTGACTCATTGGAGAGAGAGGTGGGCCTGGACATGGGAGCTGGGTTCAAATTTGGCCTCAGACACTTCCCAGCAGTGTGACTTGACTCTGGGGAAGTTAAACCCCATTGCCTAGCCTTACTATTCTTCTGCTTTGGAACCAATATACAGTATTGATTCTAACACAGAAGTTAAGGGTTTTTTGGGGTTTTGTTTTGTTTTGTTTTGTTTTTAAGAGGTTATTACAATACAAGTAGCAAGAAAAGATGTGTATGTAAATTAGCACATTTGCAGGGATTATTCTTGTAGAAATGCACAAAATGTTTCAAAGTTAACCTGAATATCATCCAAAGGTGATCAAACAAAAGCAAAGGATATATCAATCTAATTCAGAGGGAGTTGAAATTATAGATTGTCATAAATTTGGCAAGAGAATAAATATAACAGAGTTAGGAAAAAGGAGGGGAAGGAAAAGATGGTAAGCTTCAATAGAACACAAATTACACAAATATGTTCTAAATTTCAGAGTAATGTAGTAATGTCATTTTTAACGTACTTTCCAAAGCCTACGCCACTTTAAAAGCCACTGGAAAAGTGGAGAATTCTATAGATATGATCTATTTTGTTTCAAATTCCCATTTAAGGAAATATTCAGTGTAACAAAACTTATGAGCTTAATCAGGCACTCAATAAAAAACGAATAAACATCCTTTTGAACAGTTAAAATGTTAAGAGGAAGAAGTAACACTGTTTGGAAAAGGAGGAGGTTCAGGCAGAAATGGAAGACAAAAAGACAGCTCATTTGTCAAGGGATACAGACTATAATTGCCACAAGCTCCAGAGTTGGTGGGACAGTTAGTTGACTCACAATGTATTGTTTCAATGTAAGATGAACTAGATAGACTCTGAGAGAAATGAAAAGCCAGCAAGAATTCAATAACTAATCTTGCTACACTAATTTTACATCCTGGTTATGGAAGGGCTGCTAATTTAGTACATCAAGAGAATGTTGTAGCTATAGTTTTACCTAGATTTTTACAAAATGTTTGACAAAGTCACACCATTCTTGTTATAAAGATGTGGGCAAGAGGATATTATTATAAGATTCAAAAGAAATTTCATGGCCAGACCCAAAGAGTACTATTAATGATTGGATGTTAAATTAGAAAGTGTCTTGGGGTCTCAGTGACTCTGGGCTTCTTTGCATTTTTATCAATGGCTTAGATAAAGACCTAGATGGCAAGTTCATTATAGATAACACAGCTAAGAAAGGATAGTTAATACATTGGATAACAGGATCCAAAGAGATCCTGAAAGCCTTTAGCATTTTGAAGGCTCCTCAAAAATGAAATCTAATAACTATAAAATCACCTACTTAGGTTTAAAAAATCACCTCCATAAATAAAAGATGGGGAGACATGATGAAATAGGAGTGTATCTGAAAAAATCTGGTGTCTTAGTGAGCTACAAGCTCAATATGAGTTAGAAGTGTGATTTAATAGTCAATTAAGGCAATGAAATCTTTTGGTTCCATTAGGAAAGATGTAACTTCTGGGAACTGGAGGTAATATTAGCTATAAACTTCTGTACTCTTCCCTGGTTAGAAATATGTCAGCTTACTATGTTTAAATTTAAGCACCACAATTTAGGAAAGAAATTGATACACTGCATTGTACTCAGAATAGTATAACCAGGATGATGAAATTTCTTGAATCTATATAATCTTGTTATATGAATATCAATTGAAGAAATGAAGCATGAGGACTGATGAAGAGAAATGGGGACTAAGGGAAGAAGTTTGATGACTGTAGAGGCAGTTAGGTGGTGCATTCATGATGATCTGGAGTCATGAAGATCTGAGTTCAAATGCAGCTCTAGACACCTACTAGTTGTATGATCCTAGACAAGTAATTAAGCCTCTATTTGCCTTAGTTTCTTCATATGAAAAAAATGATGATAATAATATTACCTACCTCCTAAGATAATTTTCAGGATTAAATGAGGTAATAATTACAAAGTACTTAGCATAGTCCTTGGTACACAGTGTTATATAAATGTTAATTACAATTATTCTTATTGTATATGAGGCATATTTTCTCTTTTGATCATCCATGTTCCTGATCATGCCTTTTATGTCACTTTTAATTAATTGGTCATCACTAACAATATGTTTTATTCTAGTTTTAGAGATAGAAGACTTTAGGGATTATCTGGTTCTGCTCTCCTCATTTTACAGATGGTAAAACTGATATCAGAAAGGTCATTCGCTTAGATCTTGGAGTCGGGATTCAGATCCAGATTCTCTGACTCCCATACTAAAGGTACACTTAAGGAAAACATGAGAACAAACAAGGAAGCCTTTGAAAGCAATTTTATAAAACTATCTTTTTAGCCCACAATGATTGAATTTTTTTGATAGAAGATGCTGTTCCTAATTTTGACAAAGCAGTTGACCTGTATAGGTTTTTCTTGTAAAAGGTATCTCC
Organism: Monodelphis domestica; assembly: GCF_027887165.1. Classification (NCBI taxonomy): domain Eukaryota; kingdom Metazoa; phylum Chordata; class Mammalia; order Didelphimorphia; family Didelphidae; genus Monodelphis; species Monodelphis domestica. Next base: position 183,620,572 of record NC_077231.1, read on the forward strand.
TATACATATTTGGGTATAACAAGATCTTGTTAACATTTCAGCAGCCGAAATTACTTTCTTCAGGGACCATGTATTATCATTGGGATTTCCATACAAAGCATGTTTAGCAGTATTTGGGAGGGTATCTTGCACTGAGACCAAGCAAAATAAGTTTTTCATATTGAGGGTTATCTTTTCCACATGTTCCTATTTGCAGATGCCACTGTATTAATTATATCGAGTCCTGGAACACTAAAAAATTTCTCAGCAAACCTGCAATTATTCAAAGAAAATTGGTATAATTATTCATACTGGAAAACAAAGTGGATGAAAATGGATCTCAAATATGATATACAGGTGAATAGACAAGTCTTTTAGTATGTATATGTGCACATATATGTTTTGTGTATATACACACAGACATAATGTTTCATATATATGTATATATAGTATAGCAGTGAATAGAGAGCTAGCCTTGGAGTTAAGATCTTTATTCATAGCTTTATCCTCTAACATATATTGCCATAAGATGATAGTAGAAAAGCCTCTTAACCTCTCCGTGTATCTTGCAACTCTCTAAGAGTATTATTGCATTGGTAGAGGGGAATTCCTCATTAGGAGCTCCTTTCACCAATGGATCCTAAGTCTAGTTCAACAACATCAAAAAAAGACTGTGTGTAAGTGTGTGTGAGAGAGACAGAGACAGAGAGAGATTGAGAGTTTCCTAGACCTTGTAATTTTTAAATTGTAAATGTACAGTTTGCACTATTTATGTAGGAATATATTTCTATAAATTTGCATTCAATTCTTAACCATTCTAGGTAATTCTTGTTTGTTATGCAACTATCCTTGAAACACAATCAGACATTCATCTCTAAGCTGCTAATGAGCAATTAGCATGTGCTTTAATATAACATCGAGGTCCCCAAAGAAGTGTTAATGAATACTTTTCCAGCAGCCCCCTGGGTTCAAACTAGCAATAGAGACTTTGCCAATATATTTAACAAGAAACAAACATGTTGTCTCTATTTACCCTCTAATATTGTCACCTATTCCCCAGGTGTCAGAAAAATATAAAATGATATTTAAATGTAGTAATTGTAATCGTGTTTCTATGACATTCACCAGTTGTATTACACAAGCAAAGAAAAATGTAAGGTTCAAGTATTTTATATGGACAAATTGAAAAAAAAGAGAGAAACATAAATTCAAGAAGGCCAGTCTTAAGTTTTTATTAAATTATTTATCATAAATTATGTTAAACATCAATGCAACCAATTAAACATACTTTATAACTATTTACATTTAAGTGAATTCTAATGGATAAAATGTCATAACAATTGGAACTTTTCAGTCATTCTCTCAAAGCCTCCATTTTGATATATTAATGTCCATCATGATACCTACTCCATTCTTCTGGTTTTGAGAAGCCAGCTTTTAAGGCTCTTCATCACATATTCTTCTCTTAACCTGTATAATCAGGTTTCTGCTCCCATTTCTTTCTCTCTGAAGTTCCATGCTATTCAACTTAACAAATCCAAGGGCCCTTTAAAAGTTCTCATTCTCCTTGACCTGGAAACTTATGACATTGGTGATCATCAGACCATTTGGGTAGTCTTTTCCCTCACCTTCACAGACATCACTCCCTTGGTGTTTTTCTCACATCTCTAAATACTACATTTCTTTCTAAGCTCTTAAGGTGTGTGTTCTCTTCACAGATAGGAACTTAACTCATTTATTCTCTTTAAAATCTCTCTTTTGACAATCTCACATATCAACAATCTATATGACCCAGCAAATTGATTATCTGACTAGCACTTCAAATTCAGCATTAATTAAATTTAATTAATAATGTAAAACATTTTTTTTCTTTTATCCTCACATTACTTTTTCTCATAATTTCACAACTTCAGATTTATTACTCTGACTCCATTATTTGTAATACTGGAATTACCTTTCTTGCTTTCTTTCCCCTCATATCTCATATTTACCAAGTTAGGTAGATACCATATCTACATTTCCTATATAATCCACGGATCTCTGTTTCTGTGGTCACAATCGTAATATAGGCTCTAATTATCGCTAAACAAAGCTAGTGTAATATTCATGCTCTTTACAAGTATTCTTAAATCAGCTAGGTGGAGTGCCTGGCCTGTGTGTCAAGAAAATTTATCTTCCTGATTTCAAACCTGGTCCCAGACACTTATTAGTTGTACGACACTCACTGAACTTTGTCTCATTTTCTTGTGTAAAATGAGCTGGAAAAGCAAAAGACAAACTACTCAAATGGGGTCACAAAGACAGACATGACTGAAAACAACTGAACAACAGAAAACAACAAACAGGTATTCTTAACCTCACTCTTTCCCTTCCAATACATCTTTCATAATTCTTCCACATTGGGCCATGATTGTGACTCCTCTACCCAAGAAAACTTCCACTGAGAAATGTCATTCAAAGCTCTACATAATATCATACCACACTACTATTCCCTGCCCCCATTCAAATACTCCTCTGTTGAACTCTTCACTCCAGCCAACTAAGTTACTTCTTCCCTTCAAACATCTATATGCCCACATGTTTGTGCTTTTGTTTACACTGTTCTTCTGATGCTTAGAATTCCATCTCTTTCCCTCCTCACTTCTTAATTTGCTAACCATCCTTTAGAGTAAAATTCAAATGGCATTAGTTCCAAGAAGCCTTCTTCCAGATTAGTAATAACCTTCAATTCAATTTAAGAAGAATTTATTTAGTTTCTTCCATGTGCCAGACACTGTTATAGGTACTGAGGATACACTATGAAGACAAAAATGACAATATTCACCAAGCTCAAGGAGTTTACCCTCTGATTTCCCTTCTGAACTCATTTGGTACTTCATTTTCTTTCTTTCTCTAATTTCATTTCCCTGATACTTTTATTGTGTAATGCTTTAAAGGTCTATGATTTTGTTCATGTTGGGCTCTTTTTCTTCCTTCCTTCCTTCCTTCCTTCCTTCCTTCCTTCCTTCCTTCCTTCCTTCCTTCCTTCCTTCCTTCCTTCCTTCCTTCCTTCCTTCCTTCCTTCCTTTTTCTTTCCTTCTTTTTTATTTTAAAACCCTTACTTTCCATCTTAAAATCAATATTACACATTATAGGAAGGACTAGGCAATGGGGGTTAAATGATTTGCCCAGGGTCACACAGCTAGGAAGTGTCTAAGACCAGATTTGAACCTAGGGAACTTTTCTCTTCAGGGTTGGCTGAGTCACCTAGCTGTCCCCATATTGGGTTTTCTTTATAGCCACTCAACACAATTTAATTCACTACACATTTATTAAGTACCTCCTATGTGCCAGGCATTTTGCTAAGTACTGGGGAAACAAAAAGAGAGTTCTTTGTCTTCAAGACAACACACAAGCAAATATGTATAAAGCAAGTTATATAGGATAAATAGGAAATAATTAAAGAGAGGAACTGGCATTAAGAGGGGTTAGTGAAGGCTTTTTGTAGAAGGTAGGCCTTTACTTGGAACTTAAGGAATCCAGGGAGGTCAGTAGTTGGAGGAGAGGAGGGAGAGCATTAAAAGGGAGAAGCCATAGAGAATGCCTGAAGGCTAATATTCGGTCTCAAGGATTCTATAATCTGTGGCCAGAGTTGGTGATGTTGACCCTCAGATTTATATTCACAGCCTTTCCAGTTTGGTAGGGCCTGATAATCTAAGATTTGAGACTTAGAATTTGTTGTATAAATCTACAGATCAATATGCTAGTCACTGAGATATAAAATTTAATATTTTATTAATATTAATAAAACATTGATATTAATATTATTAATATTAATAAAATATTAATATTAATAAAATAATATATAACCTACAGTCTAGTCAAAAAATACAATATGCACACGCAAAAAGCTACAAGGAAGAATAAAAATTTATTGTGTAATATTTATTGTATATTATATATTTTTGTATATTAATACTTATTGTATATTATAAAACTCTGTGCTGGTATCACTACTAGATTATAAACTGCTTAAAGGCATGACCATATTTTATATAAATATGTTATTTTTCTCAATGCCAATTAGACAATAGAAGTTTAATATATGTTTGTCATATTGGATTTACACAACTGATTCAGAAAAAGGTGGACAATTCTCAGGACTATGATTTTATACTTTAATGTTTATGGTTTCAAGGATTTTTTGATCAGATCAGTTAAGTGCCTCAGTGGATAGAGAGCCAGGCCCAGAGATGAGAAAGTCTGGGATCCCATCTGGCTGCAGACTCTTCCTAGCTGTATGAGCCTGGGCAAGTAAGTCACTTAACCCCCATTGCCTCGCCCTTACCACTCTTCTGCCTTGGAACCAATACACAGTATTGATTCTAAGATGGTTTTTTTTTTTTTTTTTAAGAATGTATTTGGTCACATAATTAGCAGAGAGAATTAAGAGATTTGTGAAACTAGCATTCAACATATATTGACGGAGCACATGGAGCACCTACAATGTGCAAAGCTCTTTAGAGAATTAAAAAAAAATAGTTTTGAGACATACTTAGTCCCTGCCCTCATGAACCATATAATTTACTTAAGGAGATGGCTGATATAAGAAGGCAAAATATAAGATAGAATGTGAATACCATATAAGTAATACCAGTAATAAATTCTATAAGAATTCAAAGAAATAAATTGATTCTACCTGATATTACAACTGAACACTTCATGTTAAAAGGGCAGCCTATTTGATTTCAGTTTTATAAGTAAATGGCATTAATAAAGTCAGGGACATGGAAAGATTCCCTTTGACTGATAACCAGTTTGACCAAATCAGAGAATTCATATAAGACAGAGATTTTCATCTTTGTATTCTAAGTGCAAGTTTATTGCTTGGTACACAGCTAGCCCTTAATACATGCTTGATTAGTTGATATCTATTAGTGATATGGAAATCTGCAATTAGGTTGCAAATAGACTCAATTCAACAATTGAATTTAATTCTGCAAACACTTATTGGGTGCTTATAGTATTTGGTGTATAGTAGTAGAGCCTGGGAAAAATAAAAGGTTTAGGAAGCCACATTCCCTAATCCTGTGGACCTTACAGTCCATCACTAGACTAGAAGACTTAGGGAGATAATGATAGTAAAAGTAGATCCCTAGGTTATAGATTTTGCCATAGTTATCTCTATAATGCTTACTATGTTTGTTGCCTATTAATTGGTTGTTGTCCTTCATACTTGAAGAGGACCAAAGTGACATCACCATGTCAGTGTCAATATACAGTGTGTTCGATTCTAGCTGATCATAACAAAATGAGCTTCGGATGATCTACCAGAGGTTAGGCACAAATAGCCTGTATGAACATTTGGGATTGGACTGCTCCCTCTACAAAGTTATTTTAAGTCATGGAAAGTGCCTGAGTCAGATGGAAATATATGAGAGGAAAAAGGCTGTTTGAGAGCAGCTGAAGTTCTATAAAGTCAGTACTATTAAGGACAGTCAGATGGCATGGTGGATAGAGTGCTAGACCAGGAATTAGGAAGACCTAAGTTCAAATTTGGCATCAGATACTGGTTATATCACCCTGGGCAAGCCATTTAACACTGTTTACCTCAGTTTCCTCATCTGTAAAATGAGCTAGAGAAGGAAATGACAAATTGCTCCCGTATTTTTGCCAAGAAAACCCCAAATGAGGTCACGAGGAATCAGACAATTGAAATGATTAAACGACAAGTAGGCATTTAAAAAAGGGGAAGAAACATTTCAGATGTGGGATATATTGTGAATAAAGGCACAGGAATGGCAAAGCTGAGAGCATGTTTGAAGGTAATATGTGGTTCAGTCTGTCTGGAGATTAAACCTTAAGGAATGTGTACTAGTTAAGCCTAGAGGAGTAGGACTGTTTCAAAGTGTGAAGGGCCTTAGTTTCATTTATCTAGTTCTCAGAATTCCTCTCTTTTAATCATGAGTATTAACTGCTTTTTTAGTGATCATCAAAACGTTGCTTTCACAATTGCTTTGCACTAGTTGATGTCACTTTGCTATGCTTTACAACATTGGAATATGACATAGCTGCTGCACAACTGGGAGCGATATTGGTCACTCTGACCTGGGCAAGGACAACTTGAGTAATCTCTCATTAGAACATCAGGAGTTTAGAACAAACATTACCTTCCAGGGCAGGGATACTTTTTCTATTTAGAGGCTCATTTGGGGCTACTCAGTCTTGTAACAAGGTAACCATATTTTAAGAAAACAAAATGTAACATAGTCTATTCTGTTTCCGGAGTTATGGCATGTGTGGGAGCAGATTTGCAAAAGGGCATCATCCTCTCCCTTTCCAGGATGGGTGTTAGAAAACAGCATCTTTCAAAGGACTTTTTACCTGGGGTTAAAAAAAAAAATCTCCTCTGCATCTCCTTTGTCTTGCTCTATCTCTTCCAAGAAAGCATTTTATTAAACTGCTAGCCAGGTAACAATAGCACATGTCCTTGCAAAAATTAGGGCCCTTGGGCACCAACAGAGTAATATATCTAAGGGACTCATCCCTCTCTTTCAGCAAGGCTCGTGGGACTGCATTTCAAATCCCTGCAGAACTGCTGAACTGGGTTTCTGAAACAGCCGGCAGGGCCCCCCAGGTAGCCCCTACTCATCTGCAGGCAAAGTCAGCAGCCATGCATGCCTTCCAAAGACAGGCACAGAACTGACCCGCCCCACACCTTCCCAGCCGCAGCCGGTCTTAGCTTGGGAAGGTATTCGAAGCGCAACCTGATTGGCGCGCCCTCCGCAACCCGCTGTGCTGCCATTGGCTGTCCCGTGTCTTTGTTTCCTTTTTTCCACTCTGCAGTCTAAACCCCTTCAGGGCAGCGGAAGTTTCACTGCTTGCTGGGTGAGCTTGCCTTTGGTTCGGGACTTGCTAGGGAGCTACCTCCCACACCAGGCAGATCCTCTGGGAGCCTCCCAGTAGCAAGCTAACCAAGCAGCCACACTGTGTCGCCGCTACGGTCCCATCCTTCATTCCCTGAACGGGCAAGAGGAAGACCTGGTCAAGAGAATCATGGACCTGGAGAACAAAATGAAAAAGGTAAGAGAAGCAGGAAATGCATTCACCTGAGCCTGGCAGCGCCCCTTCACACCACATTTCACCTCTGGGTCTCCCCCAGCCCCCGGCTTCCTGCCTAGTCTCCTGTCCTGGGATACAACTACAATGAAAATGTGCCTTGTAAGCTTGAAGGCTACCAGAACCCAGATGTCCTGGCAGATTGGGCTTCAGGTACCTTTCCTGCTGGGGACAGGAGGAATGTCTGACGTCTCCCTAACTTCCTTGAAACAAAAGGCGTGACTGGGAGGGAGAAAGAAAGAGCGTGAAAGAAACTTCTTAGTAATGCTTAACCACATCTTATAAGCTGACATCAGCTCCCTGACCTTAGTCGGGGAACTAACTCCAAAGAGGGCTTAAGAGGAGACTCCCTCGACCCGGGCATATTCTTTTCCTGTCTCAGGAAATCTATCTTGAGATGTCGAGGTTTTCAGGGCAATCATCTGCCTTTGACCAGCCTGGGGAAAAGATTTATTCTTGATCCTTGTTCAGCCGCACGCCTGCAGGATTCAGGGATCAAGGCACTGATTTTTCCTGAAACCTGCTCCTTTAACGCTCCTGGTTAATTTCTTAAAACCTGATGATGGCTGGGCACCAGCTGTTTCATTTTGGTTTTGATAACCTTGTGTTATCTCCAAAAGAAACCATACTTCCCCTTCTGCTCCCTCTCCACTTAATGACAGTACATGACATACAGAAATTGTTAAGAGAATTGCTAAGGGCTAACAACTTTTTTACCCTCCTTCGTTGAAGCAGGCTGTCAGTGATATACTTGAGTTATCTTCTCAGACACTCCAGCCTATACTAGTCACCTGAGAGGAAGACGAATGGAGCCAACTGGTGACTCCACAGAAGGTGGCAATTCCAGGTCGTACTAGATGGAAGATACCATCTTTGGAAATCTTAACAGTCTTTGTGCGTTATAAATATAAAAATAGTCCCAACTTAGAAAGTTGGGGGATTTCTGGGGAAAGGAAAAATGGAAATTTTAGAGATTTTAATATTCTGCATATCTCTTCTTGACAAACTATCTTTATTTTTACAAAGAAAATGTCTTTTGCAAGCAGGATTTGAGAAAAGCTTGTTTTTTTTTTTTTTAACTTAAGGAAATCCAAGAGAACAACAAAGGGTTGCATAAATTTGTATAACCTATGACTAATCGACCACATAACAGGGAACATGAGAAACAGGAAGGCATAGGAAGGGACTTGGGGTTGACCTGACTGTACTGTTATCTTTCAGTATAACTATTACTTCTATTTGTCTTAATTGATCTCTGTGCATATTGGAAAGTTTTGCATACCTTTGAAAGTACCTTTCTAGTAATAAGGATATTCTCAAAACTTGTTTTTCAGAGAAAAAAAAAAAGATTAGTTTTTTTTGATGTTTACTTCACACATTTCTGTGGTCTTATTGTTTGCCAGATATGTTGATTGATATTTTTGTATTTTTAAAAAAACTGCAAACATCCAAATATGTTTTAAAAATATTTTAGAGAAAAACTAGACTTTTCCAGGGCAGATATCCAGTGTGTTAGTAAACAACTGAAACACCAAGGAAGAAATTGACCTATTATTTATAAACAAGTTGGTAATGTTGCCTTTTTTTTTTTAGGTAGCAAATTTTCCCTATGTAGACTATGAAAATAGTTTCATTATAGAATGGTCTGTTTGTTTTTTTAAACTTTCCAGCTCCCCAAACTCAAAACTTACTTTTTATACTCTTTAATTGAAAAGCATATAATTATATAATTTCAGGAACTGAGTGATTGAAATAGCCTGAGATTGGAGTTCCTCACCAAACTAAATTTTTTTCTGATAGATTCTGAAGTCTTAACTGATAGGTTTTTCAAACTGCTTGCTTCTATCTTTCCCATACCTAAACTTCCCTCCACCTTCTTAGTTTTCTAGACTTCCAACTGGGAGAGGAGCCAAACCCACAATGTCCTGTATTCCTTTTTGAAAACAAACCTTATACTTTTCCAGAAAGTTTTCAAGGAAATGAAAAGTAACTCACAAGTTGAAGTCTACTGTCTTTGAGGAAAGGGCTTTATAGACTCAAATGTAAACTAAAAAGTGAACCTGTATTCCTTGGTGGAAGTTTGCTTTCAACAATATCTATAACCAAACTTATCTGGGTCCTTAAGTTTGTGCCTTCTGTTTATCCTATTTTTGCAGCCCATTAATTTCCCAGTATTCTCATTTCTTTTCTTAAATGTAAACTAAGCAGTTTCATTGTCATGAGGAAAACCAGCTTTCAAGTTGGCATAATCAGAACAGTGCAGCTGTATCTTTATAAACTAAACTTCACATTCCATTTGAAGACATTTCTGGTTTTTCTAAACCAAATAAGACGATCAACATCAGAGATTCCATAAGGGTTCTTGATCAAACAATGGGAAAAAATCTACTTTTTTTTTTTCCTGTGATCATTTTAGTGTGTTTAATCAGGTGTTTTTTGTTTTTTTGTTTTTTTAACTTTGTACACCACTTCAGTAATGTATACTGTAACCATACTGTAATATTTGGTATCAGGGAGGTAGAAACTGAGCATTAAAATGGTTCTCTTATGCTTGGATTAGTCAAAGGCCTAAACCCATTACACAAACTCCTGGAGTATTTGGTTCTACTGGAATTCTGTTACATCATGAATCATGTTTAAGATTAGATTTGGAGAAATGCCTATTATACAAAGATTTTTCATCATGATGATATCTCATAGTAGAATTTAATCTACAAGACTTGCCAGTCTTAGGATGCCTTTCAACCTCTTTCTGAGGAATTTTTCATCCTCATTGATCTGTGTAAGCAGAGCCCACATCTAATTGGGAAAAAACAATAAAACAATAGCACCTTCAAATCAAAACCAGAGCTTCATTTTGTGGTGAATAGAAAATTGTGGCCCATGTCCAACTGCTTTCCTCTTTTCCATTAAGACTAGTTTTCCATGTGGACTATTTTTTAAACGTACAAAAGAAGGGAAAGGGAGGTTCATTCCATCATATTAGTTAAAAGGACTAGTGTTTTTACTTCTATTTTGTATTTTCCAGTTACATCTTTTATTCTTTTTCAATTCCTTTGATTTTCTTTTTCTTTAGTTAAATTTTTCCTCAGATTACATGTCAATACAATTTTCAGCAATCATATTCTGACATTTTGCAATCCATGTTCTCTCTTTCCCTTCCAGCCCTCCCCAAGACAGCAGGTATTACATTATAGATTGTACATGTGTTATTATACAATACATATTTCCATGTTCATCATGTTGTAAAAGAAGACATGTTTTTCCTATACTAGAGAAAAATTCATGGAGCACGTAAAGTTGAAAATGGTAGGCTTTTTTTTCTCCTTTTTTCCCCATTCAGAAACAGGGTTTTAGAGAAAAACAATTTCAAAAGTGTTGTAAACAACTTTATGCTTTAAAGTTTAAAATTCACTGAGATATCTCCTTCTTGGTTTCTAGTGCATATTTCATAGTGATTGCCCAAGGTGACACTGGTGGTGAAGTCCATATTTGAAACAGGTCCTCTTACTCTAATTTCAGCATTGTATTCTACTATTCTCTGCTTCCAAAAACATTAAATTGTTTCTTTTTCTATGCGAATTTGGGCAAATCACTTAAGTTCTCATGATCTATATCTCCTATATTACATGACAGGGGATGAGGTATGCCTAGATTATTTCTAAAGCCTTTTCTTTCTAAGTTCCAAAATCCTATGAAGTAATTGAAAAATGGGAACTTAACCTCTTATTCATCAGCCCTTGTTTTGGGAGGCAGGGAAGGTAATTACTAGGGCAAAAATCTCGAGGGTTCCTTATTCCAAGGAAAAAAAATATTCAACTCAAATATTTATTGAAGGCATCCTTGGGCCCATCTCTTTAGGTTTATATTGTTCCTCCTACTTTTTGGCTTCTCTGGCATCCTTCAAGACCTGTATTCTCTCCCAATTTATTGGTGTCCTCAATTATGAAATGAAGATATAAAGAGTGTTGGACTAGGTGATCTGTAAGGCCCCTTCCAATTGATCATTGAATCTAATAAGTAATCTTAGATCATTTATTTTTTTAAAAAGACAAAATAATTGTCAATCATAATCTCCAGGATCTAGAAGCTCTGAGATAAGGGATCTCTCAATGCAAAAGCAAGATTGAAAAGAAATTCCAAAATGAAGGACCTCAAATGTAGTATGCCTATTTAGAATGTCCCCAAAACTAAAATAATATGATAATTTCACCTAGGAGATCTCAAAAGGAGAGCACTACTTTTAGGATTAAGATTTATCAAATATGTGGTGCATCATGCCCTTATATATAAATACATGAAGTCTGTATAATTCTGAAATGTGAGAAATTCCAGTATAGAGAATGTTTGATTCAGTGGACCTAGAGAGTTGCTTGAGACATGGAAAGTTAAGTAAATTGTTCATTGTTCTCAGCTAATCCATGTAAGAAACGGGTTTGGAGTCCAGGTTTTTCCTGATTCCAAATTCATTTATTTCTTTATACCAGGCTACTTCTTACCAAGCTCATATACTGGATTTGAATAAAAGTATAGTACATTAATTACTCACTTTTTTCCTTTCTGCATAGTATTTTTGGGGTTCAGAGATCCCAGCTATGCAAAACTTGATTCCAAAATGAAAAATTAAGGCACAGTCCATGTTTTTGCCTCAGTTACCAATAAGGACTAGTTAAATGATATAAAATTGGAAATGTCTATATTTCTTTTCTAATACAGCTAGAAATAGAGTTGAGAACAGGAGTAGATATATCTTTGGAGATTACTTGATCCAGTCTTCTAGTTTCATTGATTAGATCCTGAGGTTCATAGAGGTTAGGTGACTTACCTAGTCACAAAAGTCATTTTGTCACAAAAGAATTAAATGGCAGATGAGAGATTTGAATTCAGGTCCAAATCCAGTATTTTTTTCACCCTCTTCCCTATTTACATTGGTTTTCCCATCCTCTTTTGAATGATTTCTTTAATTTTTAGGAAAGTTATAAATATATACCAAACCAATTTACTCATAATTTTCTCAATCTTTATTTATAAATCCTTTATATACAAATATTTATTTATAAACTAAAAGATATTTTAAAGATTATGAGGAGGCATTTTACTTATATACACTAATCAAATCATTAAATAATTGATTCATTTTTCAAAAGGGCAATAAAAGATTAAGATATTTTACTTACAGAATTTGTTATAAAGGAGCTTCAGAAGTTATCTCATCAAACTCTCTATCCCTAGGCCTTCACAGATATAGGAAAATGTTTCCTTGATGGAATTTAGTTGTGTAGTTAGTTTGAGCAATCAAATAACTCTTGCACTGAGCCTGTAGTCCCAAATATTCTATTGCAAATGGAATTTCCTTTATTTGACTCAACCCTAATTACTCACATTTCAGTTGGTGATTCATGCCCTTTGCTCTTATCATAGTCAGGGCATGATATTTATTAGGATATCCTGGTAATCAAGAGATTTTTGCTACCTAAAATGAATTTGAAAATAAATAAGGCCTCAGGAAAACTGAATTTTAAATAACACATAAATGAACAAAAGGTCTCATCAGCCAAAGACAGGAAGTATGATTTCTAAAATATAAAACCTCACACCTATAAAACAAACATCTCAAGATCAAGGTTCAGTTTATCTGAAAATGAACACTATCTCACAAAGGAGTCATCAGTTACTTTGGGTGACATTTCCTCTGCAACCATAAATGTTTTTGTTTGTGATCTACTTGCCATGGTAACTAAAAGTATGATGGAAAAATATCTGCACTCTAAATCTTCAAAGTACATTATAACTTTGGTCATTTTCAATTTAAGAAGGTAATGACTTATATGGTGAATTATGTAATTTCTGAAGAATAGCTCTACTCTTAACTCAGAGGAAGGTAGAATGTAATGAAGAGATAATCAAACAAGAAAATATTTTCTTAATTCAGAATATTTTCCTTTAAAGAACAAAAATTGATTATTTTTCATTTGAATCTTATTTTTTGAGGGGGCCTTTAAAAACAAGAAAGTTTTCTAAAAACTTTTAGTAAAAATTGGATCCAGAAGAGTTTATCCTTTTTAGTTATTTATACTAAAATATCCTGGCTTCTTCTAAGAATTGATGCTCTAGACCTTAGATGAGTTCCACTCATATTTTCACATAAGTAATATCCACATGTAATAAATAATAGAATTGTTATGGTATATGACTATTTTTGTAATCAAGCTGGGCTGCAATTTCTTTATCTCTAAAATGAGAGGGTTTAGAAAATCTTTAAGAATCCTTCCAGTGTGAATATGCTACAATTGGCTGTATTCTTATATATACAAAATCTGCACAAACTTTTTAATTTTAAGCATATTTTTTTATGCTGTGTTCAAATTATGCCACTTTGATTGGTTACATTTGTCCTTCCTTCTCATCCATCCACTATCCTTTTCACTTCTCCTTACCCCTATGTAGAATGTAAGCTCTTGAGGGTAAATGCAATTTTGGATGTCTTTATATCCTTGAGACCTATCACAGACTTGCATGTAGTTGGTACTGAAATGCTTATTGACTGTCTGACTATTGAATTGAAATGGATTTTTGATGCTGATCTCCTGTAGTCAGGAGAAGAAAGAGAAAAGACCACTACAGATTTTTGCTCCATCCCAGCTATTTACAAAGGATTATTTAGAGAACAGTGCTTAAAGATATAGATTCATCCTGTATCATAGCATCATATATTTAGAGTGAGGAGAAAACTTGGGGTTCATCTAATACTACCTTCTCATTTTATAGATGAGAAACTGAGATCAAGTGGTTGAGATCAAGTGGTTGATACCACAAAAGTATGAAGTGATAGAGTATTTTGTGGATAGATAGAATTTGTGCCCTTTTATTCAAATTATCCCATTATTTCCTTTCATTATATTCATTTTTTTAACTCATGAAATATCCTTTTTTTTTTTAATTGGGAGTGGAGGCTATGGGGAAGAGTAGAGAAAAGAAATGGGAAATTGGTCTGGCATAGATGGTTTGGGGGGCCAGCCTGGTCAAACAAAAGGCTGGGGGGCATAGAGGATGTAAGATTTTCCCGGTTTCTGGAAGTGATCCTGGCCCAGTGCTGAAAGTAAGGCAGGGTGAGAAGGGGGCTGGGCCATGAGCTGACAAGGGGAGGGAGGTGATCAGTCTATCCCCAGGGGGATAGTGAAAGACAGATGTAAGAATTAAAATGGTGGTTGTCATAAACTGTAGTGATTGAAATAGTTGGTTGTTATAAATTGTAGTAGATATAAGAGTGGATGAGTAAATTGTGACCGCAGAAAATATGTTTTCACTACAGTGTCTTGTTTTTAAATCAATATATAAGGTGGTCGCCAGGGAAAAATTCCCAATTATTCAATATACCCAAGTCAGCTGGGTTTTATAGAGATTTTAATTAATACAAATGAGGAATTAAGAGAGAGAGAAAGAGAGAAAGGAAATAAATGAGAAAAGGGCTTTACCAGCCTAGGCCAGCATGAGCCAGCCTAGGAAGAGAGGGATCAGTCAATCTTTTATCACTCACCACAAGATCTGTCCAAGCAAGGATTCAGAGGGACAGAGTCTCCTCAGAGGGAGTTCCAGCCAAAGTCAGCCTCCCTCAGACTGTCTTCAAGAGACTGTGTCAAGAGACTGTCTTTTGCTCTCAGATTTTCATCTCCTTATAAAGGAAATTTTCTCCTATGTCACCTCCCCTAAGTTCTTCCATCTACCAATCACAGTAGATGTTTTTCTTCAAAGGACAGACCATTCTTAGTTCACACCTAAGAAGACTAATCTTTTGAGTAATTCACACCCGAGTAGACTAGAATCTCTGAGTAAGTTCTCACCTCTTTGCTCCTTATAAGTTCACAAGTTGCCTGACCTTTATAGGTACTTAGCACCCTTTTGTATTAGTCCCCAAAATAGGCACAGCTTAAGAACTTTTTGCCTTATTATAAGTATGGGTTTAAGTACTTTCATTGTTCAGCAAAGAGTTTACAACTTTATCTTCCCCTAAGGCAGACT
The DNA here is from genome assembly GCF_027887165.1 of Monodelphis domestica. NCBI lineage: Eukaryota > Metazoa > Chordata > Mammalia > Didelphimorphia > Didelphidae > Monodelphis > Monodelphis domestica. The sequence goes on from NC_077231.1 coordinate 183,635,668, forward strand.
TAAGTATGTTGAAGTAGAGTTCTCACATTCCTGATCAAGTACCTTCACTGCCCAAATGGTGAATGGTCCCAATGGGGAATGGTCTTAACCCAACCCCATGAAGTAGGGTCTGGGAATTTCTTCAAGGTTTACAATCCTAACCTTATGAAGTAGGGTCTGAGAATTTTTAAGGTTCACATAGATAATCGCCTATGCCTCCCCAATGGGCTTGATTGATCTGAAAGATGGTGATCCAGGAGGTCATTATAAAGTCACTGGATTTAAATTTGGAAAGCACATATATGTGATCTTATCATACCATGGAATTCTGACAACAATGGCAAACTGGCAGAAAAAAGTATTTTTCTTTTCTTTTAAAATCCTTGCCTTCCATCTTAGAATCAATATGGTGTATTGGTTCCTAGGCAGAAGATCAGTAAAGGGCTAGGCAGTGGATGGGAGTTAAGTTATTTGCCCAGGGTCACACAGCTAGGAAGTGTCTGAGGTCACATTTGAACCCAAGACCTCTAGGTCTGGCTTTCCACATCCACTGAGCCAGTTAGCTACTCCCATAAAAGGACTTTTCATTTTTGTTGGTCAAAACAATGAGCTCAGCAAAGGCTGCTGGTGCAGAAAGCCTAGTGTAATCTCTGTTCATAGTATGTCTTAGTGACTCAGTGCCTACCTTAAAAGGATCCCCCCTAATTACTTCAGAGGGTGTTTGTAAGAATCCAATGAAGGAATGTAGATTGGGTGTGGCACAGTGGCATCTTGAGTCTGCAATGACTTCATTACCTATTTGAGACCAAGGGTAGGAAATAGAAAGTGCTTAATTTATTTGTTTTATTATTGTTTTCAGATACAGTTGAGTGGCTAGTGAATTGAATGCTGAATTTAGAAACAGAAAGGAGCAAGTTCAGCTCCTTCCTCAGATACTTGCTAGCAGGATGGTCTTCAACAAATTATTTAGCCTCAGTTTCCTGGAGGAATAATAATAGCATCTGCCTCAGAGGGATTTTGTGAGGATTGAAGATATCATCTAAAGGATTTTAATAAACCTTAAAGCACTTTTTGCATATATGCCAGACATTATTAATAATTAAATATTTTTATTATATATAATTATGACATAATATATGAATAATTAAATATAAAATAAATTTAAATTAAAGAATAATTAAAATGATCAAATCCTTTGTTCCTTAAAAGGTATTAGGGAACATAAAACTGTCCCATAAATATAATCAAGGACAGAATTGACTCATTTCATTAAAAAATATTTGGGGGGCAGCTGGGTAGCTCAGTGGATTGAGAGCCAGGCCTAGAGACAACGGGAGGTCCTAGGTTCAAATCCTGCCTCAGCCACTTCCTAGCTGTGTGACCCTGGGCAAGTCAACTTACCACTCTTCTGCCTTGGAGCCAATATTGACTCCAAGACAGAAGGTAAGGGTTTAAAAAAAAATATTTGAATGCCTATCATATGTGAAACAATATACTAGATTTTGTGGGGCATTAGGAATAAAGTTAGCTCATTTCAGAAGGAGATTAAAAGTGACATTATTTCATTTGATGGAGAGAACACTGGATCTGAAGTCAGAAAGACCTGAGTTTGAATTTTGTCTGAAGATACTTAATTAGCCTCTATCTCCTCAGCTGTCAAATATTAGAATCATAATAATATAATAATAAGGCTTATGTGGAATGATGTATAAACGGTAATTTGCAACTTTAAAGAGATATGTAGATATAATAGATTTTTATTCAGAGGAAGAGGAAGATAAAGACCTGGATTTTTATGGAACAGTATCACTCCCCCTGTTCACTTCACATTAGGTACACATAGTACTTGCCTGATGGGCCAAATGAAATTAAACTTGGAATTGGAAGTCTGGTCATTGGTTTCTTTCATTGCTAGTAAATGAATGGGTTGGTTAATCATAGAATCTTAGAGTAGGAAGGGACCTCAGATGCCCTTTATTCTAACCTGTACCTGAAAGGCAGTTCTTTCTATAGCATACCTGTCAAGCTATCTATCCCCATTTCCCCTCTAAAATTCTTACCTTTCATCTTAGAATCACTACCATGTATTAGTTCCAAGGTGGAAGAGTGGTAAGAGCTAGTCAGTGGAGGTTGAGTGACTTGCCCAGAGTCACACAGCTAAGAAATGTCTGAGGCCAATTTTGAACCCAGGACTTCCATTTCCAGGTCTGACTCTCAATGTACTGAGCTACCTATGTGCCATCATCATAATGATTTCTAAAGATTTTTTCATCTTGCAAAAGTTGGGAGGGGTTATAAGCCTCACTTGGTCCATATTCATAGGATAAAATAGTATTGGAGCATTAAGCATTTAGGAGTCACCACATTTCTTTAATAAAAAACCCCCAACAACTTTAGCTTCTGTCTTAGAATTGATACTAAGTATTGCTTCCAAGGCAGAAGAATGTTGAAGGCTAGATAATTGGGGTGACTTGCCCAGGGTCACACAGCTAGGAAGTGTCTGTGGCCAGATTTGAACCCACTTTTTTTCTTTCTTTTTTTAAACTTTAGCCTTCTGTCTTAGAATCAATACTGTGCATTGCTTCCAAGGCAGAAGAGCAGTCAGGGCTAGGCAATAGAGGTTCAGTGACTTGCCCTGGGTCACACACAAATGTTTGAATCCAGATGTGAATATGGGATCTCCTGTCTCTAGGCTTGACTCTATCCATTCAGCTACCTAGCTGCCCTCTGCCCCTTATCTAGCTCATTCTTGAAGACCTCCATTGAGTGGAAAACCCATTGTCTCTTTGGGTAGCCCATTCCAACTCTAAGAGTTGGAGGTTTTTCCCCCTTTCTCAAGCCCAAATTTGCCTCTCTACAACTTCTGCCCTCATTGTCCGCTGTTTTTCCTTCTGGGACCAGGCTGAATAAATTCCCCTTCTTCCCCCCTCCCCCCCAAGTCTGGCAGTGTGTGAAGTGGAAAAACAAGGCAAAAACAATACCTGCCTTCAGAGAATTTACATTCTAATTTTGATGGAGTGAAACCTGGACTTTACCAGGACTGTATAAGATAAACACAGAATCTTTAGAAGGAAATCTGAGGGGAGAAGGCTCCAGTCAATAGGAGGTATTGGAAGGCCCTCCTGTAGGAAGTGGGAAAAAATGCATTGGGAATCGCCTAGGCGGCACAGTGGATAGAATGCTGGTCCTGGAATCAGGAGGAACTGCGTTCAGATTTAGCCTCAGGCACTTACTAACTGGGACCATGGCAAGTTGCTTAACCCTGTTTCCCTCAGTTTCCTTATTTGTAAAATGAACTGGAAAAGGAAATGGCAAACCACACCAATGGCTTGCCAAGAAAACTCCAAACGAGGTCAAGGACAGTAGGACATGACTGAAAAATAACTAAACAACAATGAAGGGTAATAATTGTCTTGTGTGAGGAACAGCAAAGCAAGTAGGCTAGAGTGGCCAGATAATATGGTGTGAAGAGTTGGGGTAAAGTGTGAAAACATTTTAGGAAGTGTAGAAAGGTCTGAAGAGTTCATGTTGTGAGGAACTTTACATATCAAACAGGACTTTATAGGTCTGTTCCTGGAGCTATTAGGGAGACACTGGAGTTGATTAGGTGGGGGGAAGAGGTGACATTGCCAGACATAATTTTTAAGAAACCCACTTTGATATCTTGGAGGAGAGTAGAGACATGAGACAAGGAGACCTTTAATTACATAATTAAATTAGGCAAGTTGCCTTCTTTATTTTCTCTTTGGGTTATGTTTGAGAAATGCAAGATTATATTCTTCATGTGAGGAAAAAATTAATTGTGCAATTAGGGAAAATTAGATTTTATAGATAAAGGAAAAATTTATGGTGCTCTAGTCATTTCATCAATGTGTACTAGAATGTTCTCTGTGTTTCCAAGGGGCATCATGAAAGAAGGATGTTGGGCATCAGTAGATGACAGTGTTTTACATTCAATGTGGGCTTGTGCACAGGCTGAAAGTAGACTGTCAATGTAGAATGAACCATAGAGAGTGGCTAGACATCCCGTGTCTAGATGGTAGACAGCTTTTCAACAAAAATGCCTAATGAATGTGAAGACCAGCATTTCATTAATCATAGGTCTTTGCATTTCTGAAGTCTTCCCAAGTCTCTTAGGGTAAGCTTTACATTTTGCCAGAAAAGTTTCTTTTAAAAATACATTTAAAACTGTATATTATTATGTATAACCCAGTGAAATTGCTTGTCAATTCCAGGAGGGGGGAGGGAAGAGGAGAGTGAGACAAAAGAATTGTGTAATCATGGAAAAAAATTAAAAACTAAACTAAAAAAGTAAATAAAAAACTGCATATTACTTACTATTTTTCAAATAAAGAGAGGAGGAAGATGGAAATATTTCTGAATAAAAATCCATCCATTATAAATGCCTGGAGGCATGTAGGTGGCATAGTAAATAGAACTATTGAATTTAGCATTACAAAGACCCAAGTTCAAATTTTGCCTTCTATTTACTGTTACCTAGGACAAATCATTTAATTTCTCTCAGCCTCAGTTTTGTTGTCTGTAAAATGAAGGAGATGGATTTTTTTTCCCCTCCACAATCCCTTTCAGCCCTCAGTCAATGATCCTTTAATCCTTTTTTTCTTACCTTTGAAATTCCTCTCCAAGACTACCAAATAATGTGAAATGATTAGAGTTAAAATTGTCTGGAGGAGTCAAATTAGTAACAATTGCCGTCTTTTTTCCCCCTCATTTTTCTGAGATCCTTTTCCACATGAACAACAGCTGTTACCATTGATGAACTGTTTATATTATACATTAAGTCGTCAGTATCCACGGCCACCACATGTCATCTGTGATTTAGTTTAGAATGTAAGATAATAGGAACAGAGGGAACTTTCAGCCTTGTGTTGTCAGTTCCTGTGTTGGCCAGATACAATACTTTCCTTGTACTTACCCAAAGGACTTCAGTTTTATAAGGCTTTCATTAGTTTTCAATTGCCATCTGAATGAAGGAGCTCAATATGGACTTTTATTTTCCCTTAAAGTTTTCTGGAATGCCCATTTTCAATAGTAGCATTCAGAGAGTGCAAAATTCAATCCAGAGTTCAGGGGAAAGTTTGGGGCATTGTAGAGGCAGGGTGGATTCCTGATGTATTGTGGATAAGACAGGTGCTCTTACTATAAACCATCTTTTCTTTTGATATATGTTTGGCCTGATTAACTTAATTGATCAAAGATGGGGCACATCAAGTTCATTGATTGCAGAAATTTATACTAGGAAGATGGGGAAGGCAAAGGAGATTATATGAGAGCTTAAAGTAAGTCTTGGATCATTTAACAGGTCACCGAATAATCAGATAACCAGTTTATTGAATATCCGCTGTATATGGACAAAGCACAGCTGTGCTCTCTATGGAGTAAGGAATAAATCTGTTTAAAACTGGGTCCCTATTCTCTAATTGTTTGCTCATCAGCTGGGAGTCAAGTTCAAAGTACTGTGGAACAGTGCCATTTTGTTCAGTCCTTTCAGTCTTGTCTGACTCTTTGTGATCCCATTAAGGGTTTTCTTGGCAGAGATACTGGAGTGGTTTGCCATTTCCTTTTCCAGCACATTTTGCAGATGAAGAACTGAGGCAAACAGAGTTAAGTGACTTGTCTAGAGTCATACAGTTTGTGTCAGAGGTCAGATTTTAATTCAGAACAATGAGTTTTCCTGACTCCAAACCTAGCACTCTGTTCCCTACACCACCTACTTACCCATGGAACAGAGTCATAGCCACTCTCATCTTGAACTGCCACAACTACAGATTCTATTAAACAATGTACAAACAGTGGGGGTAATATTCACTTACACAAAAAAAGATCATACAAAGACCTATTTTTGATCACCATCCATCTTAATTTGACATCCTCCCAAACACACACACACACACACACACACACACACACACTACAGAAATTTAATGCTTTCCTCTACTTGCTATGCAGTGTCAAACCTAGATAAACTGAGGAAGCTACAAATGCAGCAAACTGAGTAAAAAAAATTAGCTAAAAAACAGGTATTGGTAGAATTCCTCTGGAATCAGGGCCCATACTCATGCCTGTTGAATCAGTCACTCTAGCAAACCCTGCCTGTGTGTCATCTCCCCCTCCAAGTGAAGGCACAGAATATAATTGATGGCTGACTGGGTGGCTGTCCTGGAGACATGGGAAATGTGCTGGAAGGGATCTTGTCTCAAGTGTATCAATCTGAATTCCAGTCTCTGGGAATTGTCTGGAGGAGTCAAAGCCACACAAAGATAAGTCTTTATAGTGATCTTGTTTTTTGTTATTAATTTAACATGCAAGATCATTGTAATAATTAATGTGTTGTATATTCAATGTTTTAAAATTCTCAGAGCACTGAATACATGCTGTCTCCTTTGATTCTCACTACTACCCTGAATGGCTAGTATTATTATTTTCCTCATTTTATATATTTAGAAATAGAGATTGAGAATTTAAATGTGACTTGTCCAGGGCCACATAGATAGTGAGTGTCTGGGGCAGGATTTAAAGTTAGGCTCTCTGACTCCAAGTACAGTGCCACATCTCATCATAGAACATCAAAGAACAGAAAAGAATATTGAATTAGGGAAGGGGGAGGTGTTGTAGGCATCTCAGGGTGTGTGACCTTCTCTACAAAGAGGCTTCCTATCTCATTTGAATGAATGAAGGCAAGGAGTATGGGTGGAAAAAACCCCAGAGGCCCCAGGTGCAAAGCAGCTTGTTTATGAAGATAATGAAATTAGCTCCCCCAGACTTAGTCTGGGTCAGAGGTCCCAGTTCAATGTGGCTTCCTTTTTCTGCAAAGCTAGCAAGCTTAAAATATAGATTATAAATAAATCTCATAAAATGCCATGAACCTTCCGGCAATCTATTGATTTCCAAGCCACAAGGATGGCCTCCCATCCAGAGGAATTTGGTGTAATCAAGTTTCCTATTATCAGCAGACCTGGACTCTTCCCACCCCCCTCCCCCAGCCCCTATTACTATTCCCTATACCAAAAATACCAATTAATCATATAATAATTATTAGTTTTTATCTAGATATACATGGTTTAAAATGCAAATAACCAGTAAGCCCAATGCAGAGAAGCACAGTGATCAACCGTGCTGCTCATTGCATGGGACAGAGCAGAAAGAAGAAATAGAGAATGAGTAAATGCGCCATGGTTGCAGCAATTGCTCTGAGTAGACATAATTCAGTCATTCACTGATAGCTTCTCTTAATAAGTGAAGTAGTAAGTGGCTAAAAAGCTTAAAGTCAGTTTCTTGGAAATCATCTGCCATCTGCTGCTGCATTTACTATTGCTGCTTCTGTCATTGCCCCTAAGTATACTGCCTTCTCTGGAGAAACCTAGGAAAAAGAAAAGTATCCATCTAATTTTGATCTTTCCATAGCTTTGCCTTTTCCAGAACTGGTAAGAAATACAATTCTGTGGGGTCTTTAATGACTTAGAGCCTCTCCCAAGGCAGCCACATTGACTACTAAGTGAAAAAGAACCAAATTGGGTTCTGGGAGAAATAAGTAGTGTACGTAATTATATTTTTAGAGATTCCCCCATCACACGCGACCATGAAAATCTGAAATGTCATCTGAGAATTGTTTCTTTAGTTGTATATACTTCATTGTACCCTCTCAAAAGACCAAAATCTAAAGGATGATGGGTCAAAACTGCCCTTGTTATATTTATAAGATATTCACAACATTTAATTTTTCATTACTTTTTCCTCTTTCAAAACTTACCCAGTGCAACAGGATGGAAAAAAAGATAAGGTAGCTAACAATAGGTTTCTTCATCTTCTCCTTCCTTTCTTTAAGATAAGTGGTTTTGAAGCCTTTTAGGTTGTTGTGCTCTTCCTGTTGTTTGTTTGTTTCAATGTCACATAACTTTCATCTTCCAGCCCCAGTCAATGTTGTGAACTAGACATTTCTAAGAATTCATACCAGTAAACATTAATGTCAGCAGAGGTCTGTTTGTAGGCACTGTGGAAGACAGAAACTAAAGCTGATAGAACTTTCTGCCACTTCTGCCCAAGTCATCCTTTCCACCTACTGTGAAATTTTCAGCCTAGTAGAGAGATAGGACAAATAGATAATTAGCTATAACATATGATGTGTGTGATGAGAATCATCATGATATAGTGATCTGACTTCTGAATCAGATGGACCTAGGTTCACCTGATCCTCCTGACTAATGCTTATTGTGTTACCCTGAAAAGTTCACTTAACTTTAGTGCATCTGCATTTATAGTATAAGGTCTTCAATAGGGGATCACTATCCATGAAATCAAAGGTGTTAAAAAATAACTGTATCAAAGAGAAACCATGGCCCTTGGATTTCCTTTAAGTGTTTTAATTAAGTTATTAAGTTGTATCTGATCCCTCTCAAACATTCATGCCTCAAATTTTGCCTGAGGTATCTTGGAACTGTTGCCAATTTAATATTCTGGGGGTAGGCAAAGCTTCTTGGGATCCTAGAAATCATATCTCAGTTGCATATTTTGAATAAGAACTAAGCTAGTATCTAAAGTGACTATTACAAACTTCTACCTTTTTTTTCAGTCCCTAATACATCACACATTCTAATTTCCCACTGTCCCAAAAATACTCCCTCCTGGCATCAGGGGAGAAATATTCTTGCCTAGAGTTACAGCCTATCTCTCTTCCTGTGTTCTGGATCCCAGTGCTTTGAGGCTATTTCCTCATCACAATATGGATATATCTTTGTAGTCTCTCTTCTCTCCTCTCCTCTATACCCTGAACTTGGAAGCCTGGATATTCCAGCTCTGAAAGATGTTTGATTCTGTTCAGTTGTTCTAGTCCTATCCAACTCTTCTGACCCCATTTGGGGTTTTCTTGGCAAAGATACTGGGGTAAGTTGGCCATTTTTTTCTGATTTTACAGATGAGGAAACTGAGGCAACAAAATTAAGTGACTTCCCTAAGGTCAGTGCTCAGCTAGTACCTGAGGCTAGATTTGAACTTGGGTTTTTCTGACTGGAGGCCCAGCACTCTTATCACTGCCCACTCTCTTGATTGAGTTTCCACTTATTCAGCCCAGAATCAGCTCTCTACATCACTTCCTTGCCATTCCTATACTTTGCCCCCTCCCTTTTGTAGCTCCACTTTGTGTGCTGTCTTCTGTAGTTAGAACATGAGCTTTTTGAGGGCAGAAACTGTCTTGTGTTTGTATCTACCCAGTACTTATTCCAGTGCCTGGGATAGAATGTTTAATAAATGCTTTTCCTCTCCCCTCCCTTCTACCTCATATTAATCTCTTTTCTTTTTCCTACTGAAAATAAAAAAGTGAATCACATCAGATGCTTCCACTTCCTCAACATCCATACCCTTTTTTAACTCCCATCACTCTACTCCAATTACTCTCTGCAAGATTACCAGTGACCTTATAACCCAAAACAATCTCCTTTTCTCATTCTTTATCCTCCTTCACTTCTCCATTACATTTGGCACTGTTGTTGATGACACCCTCCTCCTAGATACTACCACTGCCTCTTTGTTTGCCTTCTGGGCTAGAAACACACCCAGATTCTCTTATTACTTTGAACAGATCCTTCTCAGTCTCCTTTGCAGTTTCCTGTTCCTGACCACTTAAGGTGAGTATTTTCCAAAATGCAGCCTTTGACTCTCTTCTCTGTTTGCATTTTCCCCTCTGCGAACCCTATGACTTTGACCAACACTTCTTCACAAATGATGCCATAATATTTATGTGTAAGATTGATTTTTCTTGTTCCATATTCATTTCTCTTACTGATTGGTGAACAGACATTCTATCTGGATGGCAAACTCAACATGCCCCTACTTGATCTTATTATTTCTTATTATTACTTATTTTTCCTAGAAATCTGTTCACCTAAGTCTGTTTAAAAATCTTGTGGTTATTTTGGATTGTCCTCCGTGAACTCTGATCACTTGTCAAGTCCTTTTGATTCTTTCTCCACATTTTCTTTTACATCTGTCTAAACCTTTCTGTTCTCACTATCAGTACTGATTACTTTGTATTTCAATAGCTTCCTGAAAGGTCATCTTCACTTTCCTTTCATTCCAATTATCTTTTGCCTGAATAATTTTCCTTTTGCAGGCTAGGTGGTAGAATGGATCCAGTGCTAGACTTGGAGTCAAAAAGACCTGATTTCTAGTCCTGCCTCTTTATTAATAACTGTGTGACTTTTGACAAGTAATTTGACTACTGTCAGCCTCAGTTTTATTATTTGTAAAATTGGGACAATAATAGTACCACCCTCACTGAATTGTTGAGGGGGCAGGGAGTAAGCATTTATTAAATGCTTATCATGCACCAGGCAATATATTAAACTTTTTTTTTTACTATGTTATGAATAGTGTCAGGCACTGTGAGAAGCTCTTTTCAAGTACTGTCTTTTGAGCCATACAACAACCTTGAGTGGTAGATACTATTATTCCCATTTTATAGCTAAGGAAACTGAGGCACAGAGGTTTAGTGACTTGCTCAGGGCCACAAAGCTATGAACTATGTAATACTGGATTGAGCTCAGGTCTTGTTTACTCAAGGCCAACTACTCTCTTTCTTCTAGGTCATCTAGCTGCTGCCATGTTAAGAATGTTAAGAACCCTTGGACTGAGGCATCCTTGGGGGAAGAACCAGATTTGAGATCCCAGTTCCATTTGAACATTTGAGCATGTGCACTATAGTATAACCAAAGCATTCACTGTTGTTCAAACATATTTCATGCTTTCATGGCCTTGTTCACAGGAAAGTTGACCCCCAACCCCAGAAAGTCTCCCTATCATTTACCAGTTTAAATATTATTATGTACTTGCTATTTATTGTTCACATCCTACTTAAGTAAAGGAAACAAATTGGTACAGTTAGAACACAGAACTTGGATTCAGGAAAACAATTTTTCAGATTTCTATCTCAATCACTTAGTAGCTGTGTGACCCTGGACAAGCCACTTTTCTGCCTCAGTTTCTCCATCTGTAAAATGAGTGCAATTACTGCACCTCTCCTCTCAGGAGAATCCAAAGAATCAGTAAACATTTATTAAGTACTTATGGTGTACCAGGCATTGTACTAAGCCCTGTTGCTTTGCAAACCTTAAAATGATATTATAAATGCTAGTTATTATTATTATTATTATTAGCTGACATCTGTCCTTCTACTAGACTTTTTCAAGTTCTGTGAGGGCAGGAACTGTATTATCTGAACTTTCTCTGCCATGCACACAAAAGGTATCAAATAAGTGTTATTTAATTTTTGATAACTCCCCCTTCCCCCCAGAAATTGGACCCCTTAGTTTTAGAACTCTTACGACTGAAACATGCCTGGCCTGTGATCTAATTATCTTTCCAGGAACTAGACAAACCAGGACACAGATTGAAAACCTTTCAGAAATAGATGTGAGTAACTCTATACCAAGAATGTCTTTGAGGGGAGCTAAACTTGTGCTGTACTAAGTTGAGAGAGTATTTCAGAAGAAATAACAGCTCACTAATTGTGACTTTTAACATACCTACTTTTTTTTTCCTCAGAGGAGAAAGACTTTGGAGTTAGCGGCCCTTTTTGGAGAAGGAGCCACCAGGAGACATATGTTAGTTACTTATGGTACTTTAGGGAGCATTTGCCTCTAAGTGGCTTCCTTTCTTACACAATAGGATCAAAATTGGTTTAGGGAAAGATATTTTGACAGTTTGTGGTTAACCCAGAAAGTCCTGTGAAAACGGAATTTATCTTCTTAATCATGACTAAAATGAACTTGGACTTTTTGAAAAGAAATACCAAAAGGCAACGGCATCTTCCTTAAATATTGTGGCGTTGCATTGTTGGATTTTCAGTGGCCATTCTTAATTCTTTTTAGAATAAAAAGAGTAATGGGAACACAAACTAGAAACTAACTCCTCTGTATGCAATTAATTTGCTTCCTGAGAACACCAAAAATATAATTTCTTCCTGACCAATGCTGTCACCAGATTTCTAATAAATGAGTCATCATTGTTGAAACTGTTATTCATTTTTATAGTGTCACATATTTAACATGATGAAATAGAATATGGGGGTTAAATTCATATATTGTAATCTGAAAATTTTCCTCACAAAGAGAATTGTTTTTCTTCTTGGAAAGTCCCTATCTGCCAAAGAGTTGTATATGTGGGTATATGTGGGGGTGTGGGAGTACAGGGGAGTGGGGCATACCATGCCCCTGCTAAGCACAAAGGCCATAAAATGAAGGGAAAATGTTAATTTGATTCTGAGCTCATACCTTCTGGAAAAGTTCTAACTCGTCATAGAATCCCAGATTCAGAGCTGAAAGAACCTTAGAAATTAATACGTCCAACTTCCTCAACTTACAGAAGACGAAATGGAAACCAGAACAGTAAAATGATTTGCCACAGGTTACAAAAGTAGCAATTCAGTTAAAAAACATCTGTTAAGAGCTTATTTGTGTTTAAAAAAAAAAAGAGCTCATTGTGTAGGCGCAGCTAGGTAGCTCAACAGATAGAGTGCCAGACCTGGAGATGGGAGGTCCTAGGTTCAAATATGACCTCAGATACTTCCTAGCTTTGTGACCCTGGACAGGTCACTTTACCCTCATTTCTTAGCCCTTACTGCTCTTCTGACTTGGAACCAATACACAGTATTAATTCTAAAATAGAGGTTAAGTGTTTATAAAAATTTAATTATGTGGGAAATTCCATATTGGACTTTGAGAAGACAACCCCCTCCCCAAAACAAAACAAAATAGTCCCTTACTCTTGAGAATAATAATGAGAAAACATATCTTGTTCTTTAAGATATGCAAACTACTTTACATTGTAAGATTAAAAATTCATAGCCAATACTCCAAGTATATTTTATAAGATTTATTAATAATCACTTGAAGTAAAGGAAAGTGATGACCTGAGTAAAGAGGAGTTTACCTGAACCTTGATAGCAGGAGAAGAGAGAGAGAGGGGGTGGAGTTACCAGAAACTTATCTACAAAATGTAAGGATGCAAGGAAGGGACGAAAAGGAATGCTGGGAAATGTAGTCCAGAGGTACAAAATTCTAATTACACACAAAGTCCACAGTAAGCACTTAATAAATGTTTCCTTCTTTCTTTCTGTTAACGAAGTTACAAGCATTGATTAAGTACCTGATGTGTACCAGCCACTGTGTAAAGTACTTTACAAATATGCCCTCATTTGATTCCCATTACAACCCTGTGAAGTAAGTGCTATTATTAATCCCCATTTTGCAGTTGAGGAAACTGAGGTAAGCAGAGTTAAATCACTTGCTCAGGTTCACACAGCTAATACAATCTTTCCGATTCCAAGTCTAATACCCACAGTCTAACCCTTTGCCACTCAGCTGCCTCTGACTAAAGCTAGCATCTATATATTTACCTGTTATCTTATTTGATTCTAGCAATACATTTGGGAGGTAAGTACTACCATCACCCCCATTTTGTAGAAGAAGAAAATGAGGCTGGGAGCAGCTTGCTCATAGCTAACAAAGAATCTAAGACAGGATTTATATTCAGAACTTACACATTTCAAACTCAGTGCTCAATACACCGTATCATCTAGCTGCAATTAAGGAGAGTTTATATTTCACTTGAATCCTGGCCAGGTACTTCTCTAATTTTTTTTTAAAGCATAATAACATTGGTCCTGAATTGAAGTGGTCTGTAATAGCGTTCAATTGCTAAAATGTAATGAAAGGCTTTCTATGTTTCTCTAAAACAATTCATATTTTTAAAATTATATTTTTTCCCAATTGCATATAGAGATTTTTAACATTAATTTTTTGATATTTTGTGATCCAGATTCTCTCTGGTACTCCTTCCCATCCTCTTCCCCAAGGTGGCAAGCTATATGATATAAATTGTACACATGCTACATATTTCCATATTTGTCATGTTATGAAAGAAGACATATATCCCACATTCAAGAAAAAAACCCATAAAGGAAATAAAGTGAAAAATCAAATGTTCAGATTTATATTCACAATCCCTCAATTTCTTCTATCATGGATAGAACATTTCATCATATATATCTTGCTTTCTTGCATTATTGATAATAGTTGTCATTCACAGTTGATCATTACACAATATTAATATTATTATGTTCAATATTCTTCTGGTTCTGCTCATTTCACTTTGCATCACATCTTATAAATCTTTTTAGATATTTCTGAAATAATCATGTTTGTAATTTCTTAAGATAAAATAGTATTTCTTTTTTTTTTCTAAATTCTTACCTTCCATCTTGGAATCAATACTGTGTATTGGCTCCAAGGCAGAAGAGTGGTAAGTGCTAGGCAATGGGGGTTAAGTGACTTGCTCAGGGTCACACAGTTAGGAAGTGTCTGAATCCAAATTTGAACCCAAGACCTCCCATCTCTTGGCCTGCCTCTCAATCTACTGAGCCACCCAGTTGTTCCCTACAATAGTATTTTATTACAATAACATACCACAACTTGTTCATCCATTCCCCAGTTCATTGGACATCCCCACAGTTTCCAATTCTTTGTCCCCCCAAAAAGAGCAGCTATAAATAAATTTTGTACAAGTAGGTTCTTTTCCCCTTTCTTTGATCTCTTTGGGATTCAGACCTAGTCGTGATCTTCTCATTAATTCTTTGGGACAGTAGTATTCCATCACATTCATATACCACAATTTGTAGCCCTGTTGTTAATTAGAAAAAAAAAATACATCATAGAAGAGACTTGACTGGACAGAGTGATGCAGGGACAAAAAAGATATTAATGCTTTTAGGGTGGGTATGGTCATGTGATAAGTAGCAAAGGTGGGACTGAATTAACCTTTCTGGATGCAGAAAGGCTAGTAAAGTTGAGTAGGTAAGAGTGAAGATTAGGACAAAAAAGATTCTCCTATATTAAATACTTAAAACTTTTAAGTTTAGAAGTGTTAAATATTTTAAAAGTCAAAGATATTGGCTCATTGCCTTTAAAATTATTACTGTGGTATCATAAATCAAGTTTTCTGTAGAATTAAAACTGAAATACAAGTTAGGTTTGCCAAGATAAATATGTTAAGTGATTTAAAGTAAGAAACTGTTCTTCAAGCCTTACCCCCCCCCCCAATCCCTCTATGTCACAGGGTGGTCTTTTCTGAATAAGGAAAAGAATTTGACCACTGGTTCTTGATATCCTTGTTTTGGATGGTCTCTTTGATGGGAAGATTCAGTCCTTCTTTGTTTTATTTCAATGATATTACTAAAAAAAAAAAGCACAAAATAAATCCTTTCATCATGACCCTACAGAGATACCAATAAATCCAGTGCCTTTTTTGAAGGCTCTTTCAGTGTGACTCAATGACCTTAGCATTAGTGCAGCTGGTCTTCAGACAGTCATTTCATACAATAAATATCTGATCTACATAGAAAGGAACTACTGAGCATCTGACTTTCTAATTTAAAGCTAGTCTTTCATAAGGATTTCCAGATGATAAATATCACTCATCCAATTATAAATCAATGGACTTTAAAATTCTAAAAAGCGGAAGGAATTCAAACCAAAGAATAGTTTAAAATGACATTGGGCTGGGGATAGCTAAGTGACTCAGTGAATTGTGAGTCAGGCCTAGAGATAGGAGATCCTGGGTTCAGAATTGGACTCAGAGACTTCCTAGTTGTGTTATCCTGGTTAAGTCACTTAACCCCCATTTCCTAGTCCATAGCATTCTTCTGCCTAGGAACCAATATACAACATTGATTCAAAGATAGAAAGTAAGGGTTTTTAAAAAATGACATTATGCCACAAAGACCTATCAAGGCAATTGTTAATGGGATGTGCTCAATTATTAATATCTCAGGGTGTCCTATTGTGGTCCAAACTAATCATTTTTTCTTAGCAAGGCAGTATAAATCCATACTAGGGTCTTTTAATAACTATGAGGTGTGATATTTTATTTCTTAGATATTCCATTTCTGCTGCATTCTGACACTTTCATTGTGCTGGTACTTCGATCCCTGTTTCCTGATATGTTTTAAGGACCCCTGATTTTCTGTGTAACACATGAGGAAGAAAGTGGGCTGAGTTGTATCAGCAATTGCATGTGCTTTTCAGATTATCCCCAAAGTTTTCTATGAAAGGAAAATTTATCTTTTTAAACTTGCTTTTTTCTCTCAAACATCAGAATTTCAAGTTACCCCAAATTCACTGAAGAGATATAAAATGAGTTAAAATAGCCAACAGCATATTAACCTGCCACCATTCTTGTAGAAAAGTGGCATAAAAGACCTATAAGAGAGATAGGACTCAATAAAGAGGTATTGCATGTGTCAGTCATATATCAAGAGCAAGAGATAACAAATAGGAAATTCCTTTATTGTGCTTGGACCCTTATAATGCCAGGAAAATTCTTAGTAGCTTTTCAAGTTGAGTACAATCCCAACCTCCTACTAAGAAATAATAAATCAAAGATTTAGAATGAGAACATATAAAAGGACGTTTTATTATACTTCATCATTTTACAGATGAGAAAACTGAGGCCCATAGAGGAGATAAGACTTGATCAGTCACACAGATTATAAGTGGAAAGAACTGGGATTTGAACTCAGGTTCCATAACCTCAAGTTTAATGGGGAAAATACAGTGCTTTTTCCCACATCTCACACTGTGTGAAGGCATGGATGAATCACTTCCCACATAAGTTATGGAGTACCTAACATTCTAATATCAGATATAATAAAGTATTAATATAAAAAATGATTCGTTGAGCCTTCATATACCAGTGGTTTTTTTCCCCTCTAGCATTAAATGTGAAATTATGCTTCTCAAATTTCTTTGTCTAACTTTCTGGAGAATATAAAAATATGCTTAATTTTCCTATTGGTTCAAAATTTTTCTGACTAATCTCTTTTACTGTGGTGTTTCACAGTTGACTACTTCCTAAAACATATGTGTATAGAATTCATCAATATATTTTAGGGCTTGTAGTGGTCTTTTTCATAATTAGTTTGGGAAATGCAGGGCTTGGTGAATTGCAGCTTCATTTTAAAGCCTGACCTATTCGGGGTCATCTCTTAGAAGGGCAGGTACAGATTTCCATACTTGGCTTAGGTGTAGAGGTAGAACTTTTTTCAGAGTCTAATGGTGACAAGGGCAGCCAGGTAGTGTCATGGATAGTCAGGAAAGACCCGAGTTTAAATCTGACCTTAGACACTAGTTGTGTCTTGACCCTGGATGGGTCATTTAAACTTATTTGCCTCAGTTTCCTCATCTGTAAAATGTGCTGGAGAAGGAAATGGCAAGCCATTTCAGAATCTTTGCCAAGAAAATCCCAAATGGGATCACAAAGACTGAAATATTTGAAAAGGTATGACTGAAAGTATGGAACAACAACAGTGGTCCCAAAAGGACTCACTCAAGGATTTGATTCAAGATTTCTGGAAGATATTGTATATAAGATGTAGACTAAAAGGATTACCTGTTTCATATTACTTTATAAGAAAAGATTTTTCTGAAACAAAGAACCATTTGTTATTACTACCATGTGCATCTTATCCCAAACTGCTACAATTACCTTGGGATAAAATTGACATTTAAAACATATTTCCATTGTCTTGGCTACCTGTAGGCTGCTGTGTAACTGAGGCTTTAATATATTGGAAGATACAGAAGATTCTTTTGTTCAGTAATTCTTATTCTAACACTGCTGTTGTTTCTCAGGAAAATCTTAGTACAAAGCACATAAAGATTATTGAACTTAATAGCATTCCCCCCCCCCATACTCTTAAAAAAAAATCTTTTTACATGTCAGTTTAATTATTAAAAAAAAACAAAAAACTCTTACCTCCCATATTACAATCCTGTGTATTGGTTCCAAGGCAGAAGAGCAGTAAGGACTAGGCAGTGGGAGTTAAGTAACTTGCCTGGGGTCACACAGCTAGGAAGTATCTGAGGTGAGATTTTAATCCACAACTTTGCATCTCTGGGTCTGACTCAATCCACTGAGCCACCTACCCATCCTGATGCAATTTTTAATAATTGTTTTCTGACATTTTGTGATCCTTGTTTTCTCCATCCCTCCTACCTTCTTCTTCTTCTTTCCACCCCATAAACCTAACAGCATTTTAAGCCACTTAGAATAAAGTTGTTGCTTAAATGTCAGGCAGTAGTTTTTTGTTTTGGGGCAGTTAGAGGAAGACCCATTTTCCAGAGTTCAGATCTGGCCTCAGACACATGCTAGATTTGTGACCCTGCACAAGTTGCTTAATTCCATTTTCCTCCATTTCCTCATCTGTAAAATGAGTTGGAGAAGGAAATGGAAAAAAAAATCTAGTATCTCTGCCAAGAAAAACCTAAATGGGAACTTGAAGAGTTGGACATGTCTGAAAAGACTGAATTAAATAAGTTTTCTTTTTTTTTTGGGGGGGGGAGAGGTAGTCTTTTATATGTATGTCTTGATTTATAGGATTACAAATTTGGAATCATAGGTTTTGAGCTTAAAATGACCATTAAAAGCCCTCAGCAGTTGAGAAAACTGGAGCCAAAGCAGTCAAGTTACTTGTTTATGGTCAAAAACGTAATTAGGGACATCATCAGAATTTGAACTCAGGTCTTATGATTCCAAATTCAGCTCTTTTATTCTGCTGTACCACACTGCTTCTCCAGCTTTGGACAGAATTATTTGAGAGATACTAGAATTCTTAGCTTATCTCAAACCCACTGTAAAATAAATGCATCAGTGGGAATAATGCAGCTCTTCCTATCATCTATACAATCATATTTATAGGAATGTAAAATGACTTTCTAATTTTCAGTGAGTAGTTTCTCCAATTAGGAGGGTCAGTCACTAATTTTATATAAATGGACAAAAGATACTGGTTTTTCTCTATATTAAAGTTGTAACCTAAAACACTTGAACATCAGGTCAGACTTGAATCAAAATGTGATAAAGGGAATATAATCTTTATAGGGTTCAGAGATGGAGGACACCTGTGGACTTAACCCTTTATTTTACAGGTAAAGAAGTTTAGAACTTGAAAGTGAAATGAAGTGGCTCAGAAATAAGTCAAATATTGACTATATTTGAACACTGGGTAGATAACTTCAAATACAATGTTACTGCTTTGTTTGTTTGGGGTTTTCCCCCCATTGCTCAGACTTCCTTCCTACACTTCATAGATTAGATCATTTTAAGCCACAGTTACTATTTTTAGAGATCTAGCTACATGGTTATAGATTATAATTTAAATGGAAATGCAGATCAGTCATGGTGGCAGAGGTTTATAATCTTAGTGCCCAGGAAGCTGAGGTTGATGGATCTCTTAATCTTAGAGGATCAGAGCTCTAGTGGATTGATTGATTGTGTGTGTGCAAGAGGGTGTGTGTGTGTGTGTGTGTGTGTGTGTGTGTATTGTGTGTATATGTGGGTGTGAGAGTGTGTGTTTGTGTATACTGGGTATCACACTGAGTTTGGCAGAGGGTTGAACTGGCCCAGGTCAGAAATGAAGTAGGTCAAAGTCCCCATGACAATCAACAGATCAGAATCATTTAGTAGGAGGTGAGGAAAAGGTATCAGGAAGGGAGGGAGAGGAAGGAGGAAGGAAGGAAAAAAGGAAGATAGGGTATATAGGAGGGGGAGGGAGGCACAGCACAGAATCACTGAAGTCACTGAAATTGCTCTCAGAACTTATGGTTACATAAAACTAAAATAGAATAGTCAAAATATTTTATAATACAGATATTCTACCTTTGAAGGTCAACCTCATTCCAAAATGATTAAAGCAGTCTTAGTAATACTTACTTGTTTGGTAATCATGTATGGTTCTTTGCTTTGGAGGGAGATTTAGTTATGAAAGCAGCATGAAACAGATTATGATCTCACTCTAAATTCTTTATAATATCTTCCAGACCCAAATTGTCCATAAATCAGCCCAGGGCATATTTGAAATACCAGATGTTTCCTAGCCGCCTTTTTGTTCTTTAAAGTCGCTGACATGTACTACCCCCTATACCCCACCCCTTTCTTGGGTCATCTGAAATGTCACCAGTCTTTCTGGTTACTTGGAAGTTTTGTGTCTAAAGAAATTTATTCCATTGCTGTTTTGCCCTCTTAAGTATGAAAACGTTTTTAAATGTAATATTAGGATACTGGTGGTTGAGCTACAAAGCTTCGGTATGACAATAGCTCAGTGTATTTTTAAAAGCTACTTCTTTGTATGGAATTTGGTTTCCCTCCAAATAAATTCATTATTACTTTAAAACCTTTTAAAAGCGACCTGCTTGTGTATTAGATTTGTAAGAAGAGAAACTTCTACTCCAAGAACTTCAGTATAATTGTGATTCTGCATATTCTCTCCCACAGATGTTCAGTCATCCAGCTTTTGATTGTTATCTGTGTCTCTCGGAAGTTTCTTTTTCTTTTTTGTCCTTATTTTCTGTCTTAGTAACAACTCTAAGACAGAAGGGCAAGGGCTAGGCAGTTGGGGTTTAGTGACTTGTCTGCCGTCACATAGCTAGGAAGCACCTGAGGTCAGATTTGAATTCATTTCCCCAAATTCTAGACCTGGTGCTCTATCCACTGTACTACCTAGCTGCCCTGCTCCTTAGGTTCTTCAAAAAGGAATTACCAAATGGATTGGCCATCTTCCCTGTTTCTTTAAATATTTTGTGGAAATTAATGCAATACTTGGGCTATACTTGTCTGTCATCCTTCACTTTTACTACATGATCATTCCACTTTTTCTGGTCAGTCATTTAAAAAATTTTTTTAATGTATTTTTCCAAGGTTACATGACTCATGTACTTTCCCTCTCCTTTTCCCTCCCCCCATCCCAGAGCTTACAAGCCTTTCCACTGGGTGATACATGTAATATCAGTCAATACCTATTTCCATGTTAATCATTTTTATAATATTCTTTTAAAAACCAAAACTACACATGCAGTACCCATATAAACAAGTGAAAGATCAAATATTTTCCTTCTGCATTTCTATTCCCACAGTTCTTACTCTGGATGTGGATAGCATTCTTTGTCATAAATCCCTCGGGATTGTCCTGGGTCATTGCACTGCTATTAGTAGCAAAGTCAATTACATATGATCGTCCCACAGTGTATCAGTCTCTGTGTACAGTGTTCTCCTGGTTCTACTCATTTCACTCTGCATCAGTTCATGGAGGTCTTTATTTTTGTGGTCATTCATGTCCTTAATGCATTTTATAGTATTCAATTATTGAATATTATAACTTATTGAAGTATATAGAGTATGTAACTTGTAGGCTAACTTATCCCATTTTTATCTGTCATGTATTCAAGCATTTATTAACTCTTATAATGTACTAGACACTGTGCTACATGTTAGGAATATAAAAATGTAACTGAAAATCTCTGTGCCCCAAAGAAATTTACATTTTATAGGGGAAGACTGTATTCATATGAGTATGTATGGGATAATTTTGTAGGGAAACAATTGCAGCTGGTTTGGAAGATGGGAAAAGGCTACATGTAGAATATTGATGACATTTGAACTGGACTTTGGAGAGAATTTGTTTTTTGTTTTTTGTTTTTTTAATAAACTCTTTCCCTCTGTCTTAGAATTGATACTGAATATCAGTTCTAAGGCACAAGAAAGATAAGGGCTGGGAAAATTGGGTTATGTGATTGCCCAGGGTGACATAGATAGGGAAGTGTCTGAGGCCAAATTTATACCCAGGACCTCCTGTCTCTAAATCACTCTTTCTGTTTACTGAATCATCTAGCTACCCCTGAAGCTACAGATTTTAAAAGGTGGAATGTGATCCTTTTCAGATTATAGCTGTTTATGATTTTATGGCACAACTCATTACTGATATTAGATAAACTTTATAGTATCATAAAATAATTTGTATTACTTGAACATTCTTTTGGGTTTCAAAATTATGATTCATCCTTAACCTTTCCTATTTCAATTTTGGGTCAAAGAAATTGTTCCTCTGGCCAAGAAATATGCTGACTATTGGCCTGTCCATTTGCATGCCAAAATCTGGGCAATATATGTTCTTTAAAAAAAATTTTTTTTAAACCCTATCTTCTGACTTAGAAGGCAGAAGAGTGGTAAGGGCTAGGCAGTTGGTGTTAAATGACTTGCCCAGGGTCACATAGCTAGGAAATGTCTGAGAGCAGATTTGAACCCAGGATCTCACATCTTTACATCTGTTTCTTGGTCCATGGAGCCACCCTGCTTCCCCTGTAATATGTGTCTTTATCTATTTTCCTTTTTGAGATCCAAATACAGTTTCAGTTCCTTAGATCATCGGAGGGTTCTAGGACTTAATGTAATCAAATCTGCACAAGATTCTCTCCCAACAAGAGTATCTCTAGAATTTCATTGTTATTATGGAACCCATTTTCTATTTGGACATTTCCTAAGACACCCAACATGATTTAAATGAACTCCCTTTTGTGACACTTTCCTCCCTACTTATTATTGCTTTACTTTATCATTAGTGCTCAGCATATTGTTGAATAAGTTATGTTGGCAGTTGCATCTGTTGTGGAAACTTGCATGATCTTATATACAGGGGAGACCCTGGGTTTGAAGAAAGCTTTTAAGGTTGCATTGCAAGTCAAATATTTTTTAAACTAAAAAACACCCAATGAAATATTATATGAAAATTTGTTGTTGTTATTCAGAAAATTGTTTTCAAAAGCCTTCCTTATCTCTTCAAATATAATAGGGGTTTGAGAATTGATTGGCATTCTGCTGACCTTCATTCTTCTTATTCTTTATACTTTTAAATGCATAGAACACCCTCTTTTAGTATCTTCCCCACCTTTTTAGTAACTTCCAACTAATTTCCTGAAAGTTTTGGAAAATTGTCAAGATCAATGATTCTGTATGAGCCCAAAACAAATTAAAAAATTTTCATGGCCCTGATTAGATCTTTTTATATTAGCAACAATCCATACAAACAGAACATGGACAATATTTTGTGTTGTAAACAAACAGAGGAAGCATGAAGTATCTGACTGAGAAAATTGCAGCAAGGACAACTTAGGTTCAAGACCTGCCTCTTACCTATACTGGTTTTACACTGGACAAGTGTCTTAACTTGAAGGAGATCCCTGGCAAGCCTTTAAGACTAGAAATTGCAGAATGAGTGGAGATTAGCATTGATACTGGGGGTTTTTCTCACTGGGAATTCCACATGGCAATGAAAAAAATTCACAGATTCAGTCCCCCATAACTATACATTCCATCCCCCAAAATACAATAAAAAAAGAAAATTATTCTAATATATATTTGGAATCATACAATCATGAACACATTGGCATTTTGGTTCATTATAATACAGATCCTTGATTTAACTTTCAAACAGCTGTAGCTCAGAACCTGAGATTCTTTGAGTTTTCCTATTTTTTTTCCATTTTATTCTGTCTTTCTCATACTATCTTAGAAACTCATGAATGGAACTTTCAAGTGATCTTGTTACCCACCCTAAAACCACTTGGCTCTCTAGTGTGTTGAAACAAAAGGACCTTTGGGACATGAATTTAGAAAATTTGGGAACTCTGTCCTGAACTCTTTTCCCTCCTCTATTCTGTATCATTAGTAATCTCAACAGCCCTCCTTGGTTCAATTATCATGATGTTACACATATGCTATCTCACTATCTCACCTAAACTCCAACAACAGATTTGTAAAATATTTCTATTTGGATCTTAAATAGGCATCTCAAACTCATATTCTTTAAAGAAGACTAACTTAAAACTTCCCCTTTGCCATATTTGGTTGGCAAGCATACCACTATTCTTTTAGTCACTCAAGTTAGTAAACTTGAGATCATCCTCAGCTCTTCATTTTTCCTCACACTGCTCCCCCCCCAAAAAAAAAATGGAACAGGAATTATATTTTTAGTGCCAAATCAAAATTTTCTCTGTTTTCCTAAAACCATGCTTTCTTATACTTTATCATCATACCAACACTCCTATTTTCTCATTGGAAGTGTTTATGTTCTAGGGCATTGGTGTCCAAAGTGGGAAACAGAAGTTGGATCATGGGTGGTATGGGAAGATATTATTAGAACATCAGCTTATATTTTATTTTTAGGTCAAAATGAGAAAAATTAACCTTTCTTAATATTTAATAAGAAAGGAAGTGGACTCAGTGGAGAGCTGGTTTCTTTCAGAGCCAGGAAGACCTGAGTTTTGCTCCTGACACAAACTAACACTATAAACCTATGATAATCACTTAACCACAGTGTTTTAGGCAACTCTACAATACTATACATTGCACAGAAGGTGCTTACTTATTTTTTTTTTAAACCCTTACCTTCCGTCTTGGAGTCAATACTGTGTATTAGCTCCAATGCAGAAGAGTGGTAAGGGCTAGGCAATGGGGGTTAAGTGACTTGCCCAGGGTCACACAGCTGAGAATTGTCTGAGGCCAAATTTGAACCTAGGACCTCCCATCTCTAGGCCTGGCTCTCAATCCACTGAGCTACCCAGCTGCCCCCTAGAAGGCGCTTACTTATAATATTAATGATCTCATCAATTTGGAATTCCTATTCAAATGAAGTCATAAATTTAATTTCAATCCCTAACATTGGATATGGGTAGCTAGGTTGCACAGTAGATAGATCTCTGGGCTTGAAATCAGGAAGACTCATCTTCAGGAGTTCAAATTCAGACACTTAGTAGTTGTGTGTCCCTGGGCAGATCACATGACCTAACCCTTACAGATTTTTTGCCTCAGCACCTATACATAGTATTGATTCTTGTGTGTGTGTATATATATATATATATATATATATATATATATATATATATATATATAAACAGATATAGATATAGATAGATAGTGCTTCTCAAATGCCTGACCTACCTGGACAGCTGAGTCAATATAAATTATTCCTAATTCCTTAGCCCCTTAATAAGCAGGAGAGGGGCTATCTTTAACCATTCCTATACCTTTCCCTTCTTTTCATTTTTTTCAATTAACAAACATTTATTTTTTCTCTCCAAGAAAAAGGAAAAGCAAAGCCTTTATTTAAAAAAACAAACAACTATAAAAGATTCATACATAGTTAACCAAATCAAATCCCCACACTGTCATGTTCTAAAAATGGCATATTCTACACTGAACTCCATTCCTTTGCTGGCAGGAGGTGGGTAGCATTCTTCAACATTTATCTGGAATCATTGATGCTCATTGAATTTGTTAGTTTTCAAGTTTTTCAAAGTTGGTAATTTTTGCAGTGTTATACTATGTAAGTTGTGGTCCTAATTCAGCTCACTTCACTCTGTATCAGTTCGTACAAATCTTACCAGGTTTCTCTGAAATCATCTCCTTTGTCGTTTATTACAACACAATGGTATTCCATTCATATGCCATAATTTGTTCAGCAATTTCCCAGTTGATGTCTCCTCTTTTTTTATTCTGATTACTCCAGCTCCCGAGGACAGTAGTTGGGGGAGAAGGAGCTGGATCCATTCAGCCTATCTGAGAGAGGCACAGTAAGTCCTTTTAGTAGCAAAGATCAGAGCCAAGGTTCATTTTTATCAGGAAAGTGCTAAGGAATTACATCTCATTTGGGAGAAGAGGGAGGTAATAGTGGAAATTCAAGATGTGATATCTTTGCTTTTCCTTATTCTGCCTCTAGGTAGTTTCTAAGGTCTTAAGAGCCAGCCTTGGAGATGGGAGGTCCTGGGTTCAAATTTGGCCTTTGATATTTTGCTATCTCTATGACCCTAGGCAAGCCACTAAATCCAAATTGCCCAACCCTTATCACTCTTCTGCCTTGGAAATTATATTTAGTATTGATCTTAAGCCATAAGGTAAGGGCTATTAAAAAAAAAAAGATGAGCTCCATTTTTTATAACAAGGAGGAAATGCTGGCAAAATGCTTTTTTGTTTTCTGTTGCCATTGAGAATGGAAGGCCCTAAACTGTAATTAGGAGGTGGGAAATTGTTGAGCAATAATAATTAACATGAGTGGGCTGACTTCATTCAAGTCATACTCAGTAACCACAGGTGTCCCCCAAATCTTTGCTCTATGCCTTCTTTTCCTCTCCCTCTGCATTATTTTGTTTGGTGTTTTCTCAAACTTCCTTAGGTTCAGTTTTCATCTTGCAGCAAAGCTCTGGACTTTAATCTCACAGAGCAAGGCTGGGGACCCTCTCTTTCCCCCTTCCTTCTTCTTCCTCCCTCCCTCACCCCACCCCGACCCTCTACAGGGTGAAAGTGTCTTTTTTTGCAATATTTATAGCTTGATATCCTAGTCTACTGTGTTTTGTTCACAGTTCACCACCATTAATTAATACTCCAGTTTTTTTTCCACAATTAACTTTTTTTTTTAAATATATTTTATTTGATCATTTCCAAGCATTATTCGTTAAAGACATAGATCATTTTCTTTTCCTCCCCCCCACCCCCCATAGCCGACGCGTAAGTCCACTGGGCATTGGATGTTTTCTTGATTTGAACCCATTGCTTTGTTGATAGTATTTGCATTAGAGTGTTCATTTAAAGTCTATCCTCTGTCATGTCCCCTCAACCTCTGTATTCAGGCAGTTGCTTTTTCTCGGTGTTTCCACTCCCATAGTTTATCCTTTGCTTATGAATGGTGTTTTTTTCTCCTGGGTCCCTGCAAGTTGTTCAGGGACATTACACCACCACTAATGGAGAAGTCCATTACGTTCGATTATACCACAGTGTATTAGTCTCTGTGTACAATGTTCTCCTGGTTCTGCTCCTCTCGCTCTGCATCACTTCCTGGAGGTTGTTCCAGTCTCCATGGAACTTCTCCACTTTATTATTCCTTTGAGCACAATAGTATTCCATCACCAACATATACCACAGTTTGTTCAGCCATTCCCCAATTGATGGGCATCCCCTCGTTTTCCAGTTTTGGGCCACCACAAAGAGCGCAGCTATGAATATTTTTGTACAAGTCTTTGTGTCCATTATCTCTTTGGGGTACAGACCCAGCAGTGCTATGGCTGGGTCAAAGGGTAGATATTCTTTTGTCGCCCTTTGGGCATAGTTCCAAATTGCCCTCCAGAATGGTTGGATCAGTTCACAACTCCACCAGCAATGAATTAATGTCCCTACTTTGCCACATCCCCTCCAGCATTCATTACTTTCCTTTGCTGTTATGTTAGCCAATCTGCTAGGTGTGAGGTGATACCTCAGAGTTGTTTTGATTTGCATCTCTCTGATTATAAGAGATGTAGAACACTTCTTCATGTGCTTATTAATAGTTTTGATTTCTTTATCTGAGAACTGCCTATCCATTTCCCTTGCCCATTTATCAATTGGAGAATGGCTTGATTTTTTGTACAATTGATTTAGCTCATTATAAATATGAGTAATTAAACCTTTGTCAGAGGTTTCTATGAAGATTTTTTCCCAATTTGTTGTTTCCCTTCTGATTTTAGTTATATTGGTTTTGTTTGTACAAAAGCTTTTTAGTTTGATGTAGTCAAAATTATTTATTTTACATTTTGTGATTCTTTCTATATCTTGCTTGGTTTTAAAGCCTTTCCCCTCCCAAAGGTCTGACATGTATACTATTCTGTGTTTACCCAATTTACTTATGGTTTCCTTCTTTATGTTTAAGTCACTCACCCATTTTGAATTTATCTTGGTGTAGGGTTTGAGGTGTTGATCTATTCCTAGTCTCTCCCACACTGTCTTCCAATTTTCCCAGCAGTTTTTATCGAATAGTGGATTTTTGTCCCAAAAGCTGGGATCTTTGGGTTTATCGTATACTGTCTTGCTGAGGTCGTTTTCCCCCAGTCTATTCCACTGATCTTCCTTTCTGTTTCTTAGCCAGTACCAAATTGTTTTGATGACTGCTGCTTTGTAATATAGTTTGAGGTCTGGGACTGCAAGGCCCCCATCATATGTGTTTTTTTTCATTATTTCCCTGGATATCCTTGATCTTTTGTTCTTCCAAATGAACTTTGTTATGGTTTTTTCTAAATCAGTGAAGAAGTATTTTGGTAGTTCAATGGGTATGGCACTAAATAGATAAATAAGTTTGGGTAGGATGGTCATTTTTATTATATTGGCTCGTCCTATCCATGAGCAGTTAATGTTTTTCCAATTGTTCAAGTCTAGTTTTAGTTGTGTGGCGAGTGTTTTGTAGTTGTGTTCATATAGTTCCTGTGTTTGTCTTGGGAGATAGATTCCTAGGTATTTTATTTTGTCTAAGGTGATTTTGAATGGGATTTCTCTTTCTAGTTCTTGCTGCTGAGCTGTGTTGGAGATATATAGAAAAGCTGATGATTTATGTGGGTTTATTTTGTATCCTGCAACTTTGCTAAAGTTGTTGATTATTTCAATTAGCTTTTTGGTTGAATCTCTAGGATTCTTTAAGTAGACCATCATGTCATCCGCAAAGAGTGATAACTTGGTCTCCTCCTTGCCTATTCTGATACCTTCAATTCCTTTATCTTCTCTAATTGCTACTGCTAGTGTTTCTAGTACAATGTCAAATAGTAGAGGTGATAATGGGCATCCTTGTTTCACTCCTGATCTTATTGGGAATGCATCTAGTTTATCCCCATTGCAGATGATATTAGCTGTTGGTTTTAGATATATACTGTTTATTATTTTTAGGAATGACCCTTCTATCACAATTAACTTTTAAGAGGAGGTATTTGCTTCATATATTTAGCAAAAGCAGAAGTACAAATATTTCCTCCTCAACACCGAGGAGAGTAGTCTCAAACTCAGTTTAATTTCAACATAGCATTTGCCCAGCCAAGTACCCTTCCAAATACTTGGTTCAGCTGCTAGATGAGTCTGTCAGCTGACAGTACGGTAGAAAATTCATTGGTGCTCAGACATTTGTATTCTAATATAGGAATACAAAAAAATAATTGTTCATGATAGAGGGTGAATAATGATATTTCCATTAAACTTAACTGTCACTTCTTGTTTAGTCCTGTTGTTTAGACCTTTCTGCCTCCCTTTGAGGTTTTCTTTGTAGTGATACTAGAGTGGTTTGCCATTTCCTTCCCCAGTTCATTTTCCAGATCAAGAAACTAAGGCAAAAGGATTAAGTGACTTTGCATAGGGTTATATAGATTGCCAGTGTCTGAATTTAGATTTGAACTCGGGTCTTCCTGACTCTGGGCCCTCTCTCCACTGTCCGACTTAGCTTCTCTTTTTAGGCACTACATGTCTATTCATATTAAAGCATAATGGGGCTTGCCTTTGGATAGTTTATATTTTACTGAGGGGAAGCAACCCATACAAAAATGGGTAAATATAAAATACCTTCCAAAGAAATACTAAGACATTGAGACCAGAGCTTGGAGAAGTTATAAGAACAACAAGGAAGAGCCGCAAGATTTCTTGAAGGAGAAAGTACTTCCAAGAACTGCCTTTTTTTTTTTGCTTTGTTTGTTTTTGAGTTGCCAGCCTTTTTAAGGGTTAGTAGGGGAGATTAAAACAATATATTTTTTTCCCATTAATTACCCTGTTACCTTAAGAGTGGTTATTTTTAGAATTCTGTAAACCCTTCCATTTTCAGCTATAGTAGCCATTAAAATCAAGTTTTAAACTTAAAATAGAGCTGAACCTATCAAAAAGTAGAAAAGCAAGAATTTTTAAAATAAAGCATACCCAGCCACATTGTTCTAAGTAAAAAAGGCATTTTTGCCACTAATAAAATAAAATGTATTTTAAAATATCTGTTTCACCTTTAACTTATCTTTTAGATGACTCTTTATTTGTAGTGTATAAATTAGTATTACACATGTATATTTAAACGAGTAAAAACCATATGTCTACATGCATGCTGTGGGCCATGATAAAAAATCTTTTATTAATAAAGATGTGTGCTTGCTTGAAGGTGACTGTTAAGGGTATTGTCCTTTGGTAGTATTCTCCCTTTCTTTTTACTGACCTGTCCAACTCAATTGAAGTGGCTTCTTTGGTTCTCTTAACACTAGACATCACTAATTTAATTTCACTTGGGATGGAAAGAATCCTGTTAATTGAGAAAGGAGTGGGCATTTAAAACACATTTTACCTACCTGGAGTGCCTTCTACATATATAAAAAAATACACACACATATGTATCTATATCTATATTTTAATATAAAACCTAATCACAAGAAAATTTGTCCCTGTTTACCTAAACTATTCTATTAATATGTTTAAGATCATTGGAAGTTATGCCTGCCTACAACTTAAAAGAAACATTAGCCTGAACAGAAAGTCAAATTTAAGATACCAGTGAAATTTGAAAAAAGACAGGAGGTTGTAACTCAAGATACTACCATGATATTTATCTTTGGTTTTAGAAGAACCATTGTGGTGCAGGAGACACTCAGGAAGAGGCAGGATTAACTGGGCAAAATCACGTAGCCTCTGGGTCATTGGCTTCCTCCTTAGACTAAAAAGAGATGATGAAGTCTTGTTTGTTATCTTTAAATTATATATATATATATATATATATATGTATGTATACTACATGTAAAATAATTTTTAATAATCTTTTAAAAATGTGGATAGTGAAGTCTTGTTCTATCTGCTAAGGGGGAGTTTCCTCATTTGAAAGTTCCCAATGCCACTGAAATCATAGGTTTAAGTCTCTGTTTCTATTCTTTAGTCCTTTGTCTTGAGGAAAGAATTATTTAAAGATCTGTTCTACAAAAGAAAAAGATGATTTCATGTTTTGATTCATACTTGAAATTTTAAATGATTAACTACTTAGTTAAGTAGGTTGACCAGATACTGATTTCAAGACAGTGAAGTTTTTTCTTGCCCTACTTTTAGGAGGGTAAAAATTTAGTGAGAAAATGAATAGGAAAAAAAGACATTTATTATTCTTCCAAGCTGACTTAAAAAAAATAAATTTACAATTAAAATTATACACAGTGGTGCTAACACCGAGTCTAAGAAATCAGTAATATTGGCATATTCCAAGAGAGAAGGAAGGTTCTGGTAACAGTGGGTGAATGACCAAGCCAAATCCAGTAGAAAGGAAAAGGAAGGCATGAGATGGGTTATTCTGTTTCATCCTTATCACCCTTATCATAAAGGATTTTAGTTGTTTAGTATAAGCCTAGGCAATTAGATTTGAAGGTCAGACTAAAATGCCTGTAAGTTCCAATAGGTCATTCATCATTCAGGGACAGAAGATTTGCTTCCAGATGTTATCTAGGAAGAGCAATTTAATCAAGCCGTATTAAAATTAAAATTGGCAGGTGGGTAGCTCAGTGGGTAGAGAGCCACGCCTAGAGATGGGAGGTCCTGGGTTCAAATGTGATCTCAGACACTTCCCAGCTGTGTGACCCTGGGCAAGTCACTTGACCCTCATGGCCTGGCCCTTACCAATCTTCTGCCTTGGAACCAATAATTGGTTCCAAGACAGAAGGAAAGGGTTTTTATAAAAAAAAAAAATTATCCCCTTAACCTCTCCACCATTGGAAGTAAGTGCTATTATTATCCACATTTTACAGATGAGAAAACTGAGACAAACAGAGGTTAAGTGACTTACTCAGGATCACAGAGCTAGTTAGTCTGAGGTCAAATTTGAAATCATGCCTTCTTGATTTCAGACCCAGTGCTCTAGCAGGTCTAATAGAATTGTCTCTCTTTGTAAGAAACAAGAGAATCAAAATGAAGAATACAACTCTTAAATATTGGCTTATTTATTCCATAATGGAAATTGTAATGCAATATATTAGAGATAGTACTCACTTTATATAAATTCCCCTTATGCAATGTAAAGAATTCTGAAATAGATTTTCATTCAAACCCCCCCCCACATATATTAATTTTACTGTGTGCGCTCTCTCTCTCTCTCTCTCTCCCTCTGTCTCTCTCTCTCTCCCTCTCTGTCTCTCTGTCTCTGTCTCTCTCTCTCTCTCTCTCCCTCTGTCTCTCTCTGTCTCTCTCTGTCTCTCTCCCTCTGTCTCTCTCTCTCTCTCTCTCCCTCTGTCTCTCTCTGTCTCTGTCTCTCTCTGTCTCTCTCTCTCTCTCTCTCTCTCTGTCTCTCTGTCTCTCTGTCTCTCTGTCTCTCTCTCTCTCTTTCTCTCTCTCTCTCTCTCTCTCTCTCTCTCTCTCTCTCTCTCTCTCTCTCTCTCTCTCTCTCTCTCTCTTTCTCTCTCTCTCTCTTTCTCTCTCTGTCTCTGTCTCTGTCTCTCTCTCTCCCATTCAGTCACTCTGGTAGATGCTCTATGGTCTCTTGTTCCCCACCAAAATTTTTTTTAAACTTTTTTTTTAAAGCCCTAAAGATAAACTCTCCAAGTGAAAGAACTGTCAATTGGAGAGACCTTCACTGCAGCTGGATCAGGCCTGGGTGGAGATCTCCTGCTGAAGAGAGGAGGCCTTTGCCCTGCTCTGCCCACTCAGACCACCATGTGGCTAACCTTGGCCCAGAATATTCCTCCTCCTACTCTCCCTTCTCTATCTCCAGCTGGCATGATGTCCTTGAACCCTGTGCTTCCCTCCACTTCCCTCCACTGGGATGTGGTCCTTTTCCTTCTTCCCTCCTCCCTCCCTTTCCCAGATCCCTAGCAAATTCGCTTAAATAAGGTCTATGAAAGATACACTTTTGTAAATCAGAAACTGTATGTATCTCTTATCCACATTATTGCTAAATGAAATGCCCAAAAACCAGAAAATTTCCCCTCTGTAGTAGATTCTCTTTAGAATCATTTAAAGAAAAGGATTAATTTATGATCATTACTGTTACTGTCAAATGTATGGTTTAATAGCAAAACCTATTAATTAATCAGGAGTAAATGAAGAGTAACTTTGTTTGAGAATGACAAATGCATAAATATTACCATAATGTTTGCCTTTCGTCAAAGACTGATCTTGCAATGATTATTACCCCACAGTTTTGAGCACACATTGATAGGATGCATGGGCTGGGGACACAGGCCCCAGATATAATTGCCTGTGATTTTTTTTTGCTTTAAAGAGCTATTTCAGGAACTGTCATTGCTATGTCAGAAGTTGCTGAGAGATTTAGAATTCAGAAGAATACTGTGACTGCTGAACATCCAGGATCCTGGAATTTAGAACTTATTTTTCTCCTTTCTTTCTCAACTCTGTGGTGAACCCCCTCCCGTCCCCCCAACAAATTTCTAATTTCTCCTGTGTTTAACTCCTTTTGTTAGATAACTCTCTAAGGACTCTATCCAGTGCTGAGCAACTCATAAAATCAGGGACCACTAAACTGTATAGAAGTCCTACTGGCTGGCTTCATATTGACTTGGCAATCCACATGTTAACCCTGCATATTATATTCTATTGTATTTTTATTCATTTAGTTAAATAATTCCTAATTCCATTTTAATCTGATTTAATTTTATTTATTTTGTTTAATGTTTCCTAATTGCATTGCAGTCTGGTTCAGAACAAGTTTTATATCTTTGGTATAAAAAGGATTGTTCTAGAAGCTGAACTAAAATACTTCTCTATTTTAAATTTGAACTTTAAAAAAAAAATCCTTTCAGTCTTGAAATGATATATCAGTCTGGGCTTTCCCAAGTCTTCTTTGTCTCAATTATACATTTCTTATTTCTTCCAAAATATTTTAGTTTGAGTTAATTTTTAAAAAGCTCATATTTCTTTCTTAAATTCTTTATCTCCTTGAACTTTCTTTTTCTAGATTAGAATTTAAGTAAGTCCTTTTCTTATAGCAGAAGACAAATAATGATCAGGATGACCATCTCACTTCTAAGTTGACTTTATAATTTTTTTTTTCCTGAAAAATTAGTTTGGGGGCAGCTGGGTTGGCTCAGTGGATTGAGAGCCAGGCCCAGAGATGGGAGATCTTGGGTTCAAATGTGGTCTTCAATACTTATTAGCTGTGTGACCCTGAGCAAGTCATTTAACCCCCATTGCCTAGCCCTTACCAGTCTTTTACCTTAGAACCAACACACAGAATTGATTCTAAGACGGAAGGTGAGGGTTTAAAAAAAATTAATTCTTACCTTGGTCATTTCTGCAAACCTCTACCTCATCCCCATCCCTGAATAAAAAAAACCCTCTGTTGTAGTTGTGACTGCTTCTGTCTGCTTATATAGCATTTTAGACCTTATAGTTTATTGCCTCTGACAAGAGGAGCGAGATTGTTTCATTTTCTTTTTTTTTATGCCCCAGATTGGTTATTACAATTACTCAGTTTGGCCTCTTTGGGGGGTTCTTCTCATTTATGTTATTGTAATATGTATTTTTCTTCTGGTTCTGATTACTCTTGTTAATTTGTACAAATCTACTTTCTCTGAATTGCTTGTATCTGTAATCTTTTACCATCTAATAATGTTACATTATTTCCATATAATCTTTCTGAACCTCAGGAATTAAACAACTGCAACAAAAATGTGGTGTGAATCCCCAGGGTAATTGAATATACTACTCATAATGTTCTTCTTAGAGTTATTCATTAACCTAAAATAATTTGCTTACACTAGCTGCAGTGATAACTTTTGCCCCCTCCCTAAGCTACAAATTAAAATGTACATTATTTAATTATAAACTTTTATTGCATAAGGTTGCATTAAAGATTTTTTAGCATTATACTTTTGGACCATTCTGGACTAAGTGGAAACCACTGCTTCAATAGAAACCACTCGATTCATAAGTTTACATACCGTAGTTCCACCATTTCCCAAACATTGAGCACTCATTGTTTCTAGTTCTTTGCCACAAAAAAAGAAGTATTGTTACAAGTATTTGAGCACATTAGTTAGACTTTTCTATCTTTTCGTGTAGAATTTTCTATTTATTGGTATACTGTTTAATGGTGCATATATATATGTGCATGTGTATGTATGTATGTATGTACATAAAACTGGAACATAATAAATAGCTACAATTTGCTCTTGTTTATACAGCACTTTAAGGTTTGCAATATTCTGATTCTGTTAATTGGTTGCTTATCTGGCCTCATTTTTTTCAAATGTGCAA
This sequence comes from Monodelphis domestica, assembly GCF_027887165.1. NCBI lineage: Eukaryota > Metazoa > Chordata > Mammalia > Didelphimorphia > Didelphidae > Monodelphis > Monodelphis domestica. The sequence goes on from NC_077231.1 coordinate 183,670,543, forward strand.
TTGTTTGCTAGCATAAACATCATGAATACTACTCTAATCTATAATTTACTTAGATATTTGCAGTGTTTAAATGATAGTATTTTTCTCTTTCTTCTCCTTGACACCATTTAAAAAAACCCTACATTTGATAGTTTTAAATGTAAAATTAGTGGTAGCTGCATATTTTAAAAATGATTTTTAATTTTTAATCTTGTAAAAAGGCATATTCTCCTATTTTCTTTTGAACAGATGGGCTTAGGTCATGAGCAAGGATTTGGTGCCCCCTGCTTAAAATGCAAGGAAAAATGTGAAGGATTTGAGCTACACTTCTGGAGGTAATGCTTTTAAAAAATTAAGCACTGCATTAGTATGTTCCTTTCTATGGCAATAATTCCTCAGCTTTTTTGTACAGTGAGACAGTGCCAAGTTGCCTGGCATGATTGCTAAATGCAGATTTATCATTCTTTATTCTGAGATGTGAATAAAATGTAAAGCCTTCCTTTCCCCCTATTATTATGTTGTAATGAGCTAATTGGACCACAAAACCACATTTTTAGAGGACTTGATTAGTTCATTTTCCTTTTAAATTGCCTTTAGATCTAGAAAGCAGGATCTGATATTTTCAGAATAGCAAATGAGTCTGCTTTATTAATCTATTGAGATTAGGTCTTTTATTTCAGTATTCCAGGCATATTCTGCACTATAGTGCCCTAATATCTTCTCTGCAATAGCATCATCAATGTGTTACAATAAAATGAAAATATAATAAAAATTATAACCTCCTTTGACTGATAGTAAGAGATGCAAACCAATTGATCAAAAATAATATCCCTGGAATGCTGGCAGTCACAGTGTTTCCTATGGGATGTAATTGAAAAAATGATGAGCACTGGCAGGAGACCTGAGTATTATTTTGGCATCTGTGTTGAAAGGAGATAGAATGGAAACAGGGAAACCAATTAGGAGATTATTGTGGCAGTTCAAATGTAGGTGAAAGTGGTTTACTCCAGAATGGTGGCTTTCTGGGTGGAGAAAGGATGTGGGAACAACATGATTAGGTAACTCATTGGGTATGTAACAAGATGAGAAGGGAAATGTTAAGGGAGTAGATGACTAGGATGTGGTTAACTTGGGTGACTGGAGAGATAAGAGAACATGAACAACTAGAGTTGATCAGGAAACACTTTTCATAAGTTTTAACACCTGAGCTGAGGTTTGAAGGAAACTAAGGATTCTGGTAGAAAAGGAGAAAAGAAAAGAGAGAGTATATTCCAGTCATGGAGAAGAGCTTGTATGCAGCCAAGGGTAGGGAGGAGTAGGGGAAGGAGATGGAATGCTAAATTAGGATATTTAGGCTGGCATGTAGTGAGAGGGTAGTCATATGGAATAAGTCAGAAAAGAAGGTTTAAAAAAGTATGAGGAGCTTTAAATTTCCAGTGTGTCTCTGTGTGTATTTTATCCTAGAAAGTAGAGTAAGCCACTGAAGGTTTTTGAGCAAGAGTGACATAATTAAACCTCTGATTCTTCAGAAAGATTATTTTGGTAACTGTGTAGAAAATGGATTGAGGTGTGAGCCTGGAAACAGAGAGACCAATTTAGAGGCTGATGTAATAGTCGAAGAAAGGTAGTAAAGGACTAAACATGAGCGATCAGAGAGAAAGGGATAGATATCATTGATGTGGTAGAAGGAGAATTAAAGACTTCACTTTCAGTTGGATAGAGGAAAAACATGTTTCTTGGATTGCTAACCTGGAGGATTAGAAGGATGATGATATCTTCACCAGAAACAGGGAAGTTTACAGAGTAGAAGTTGAAGTGTATTTTGGAAATTGAGTTTTGATTTTAAGGTGCCCATAGCACCTCCAGTTGAGGAAGTTAGGGAAATGACTCATAAGAGCTTGCTTTGTAGCTAAGAGCATTGTTTGAATAGAAATGGTCATTGAACACATGTTGGCTAATAAGAAGGGGAGCCAGGAAGACTCATCTTTCTGAGTTCAAATGTAGCCTCAGGCACTTACTAGCTGTGTGACCCTGGACAAGTCACCTGTTTGCCTCAGTTTCCTCATCTGTAAAATGAATTGGAGAAGGAAATGGCAAAGTATTCCAATGTCTTTGCCAAGAAAAACCCACATGGGGTCACAAAAAATTAGACATGACTGAAATGATTGAATAATTATTATGATGCTAAGTGAGGTATATTTTGGCATTATTTAAAATGAAATTGTGATAATACTTTACATATTTCATGAGTCATAGAAAGCAACCTGCAATGTAAAAGTTAGGATTAATGAATATTGTATCAGGGCTGTAAATCTGTCAGCAGTACATTTAACTGCTAAGGAAAAATCTGAAATGTTACGGCAACTTATAAACAGAAAGAAAAGTTACTTTATTATGCAATGTGCTAGCGTGGATCTCATTCATTTATACACTGGTTAGACTGATCAAAGATTTATGTATAGATTTTCTTGGAGAGTTTTCTCTGCTCTCTATGGCCATCTGATATTCTCAGTTGGTTATTATGAAAACACACTCATATCTCATCACGTGCTCCTCAAATTTAAAGGCTCTTAGCAGGATCTCAAGGATAGAAACAGGAGCCACTGATCTATCCAGTAGGATTCTTCCAGGCCACATATTGATTTAGTTCCAAAATGTAATATTATTTAAGTATTTTTGCTTTTTTGTTGAATATTTCCCAATTACATTTTAATCTGATTTGAGCTTCTGCTGGGAATGTTGTGACCCCAGGCCACTTTGTTTGATACCTCAGCCTCAGAGTGCTCTTTCTAAGAAGGAGCTTATTCCAGACAGAAAAGGGAAAGAGTGTATTATCAAAATGCTTAAATATTCTGTGGCTTGTTACATTTATAGCATGAATATTTTTTGAGAAGTATCACAGCATTCCAAATGTTTTTTTGTTTTTTAAGTAGCTAACTGAGAGACATTTTTAGGTCTGTTGACTGTGAGCATTAATGTTTATGTTTAAGGAGGCACCTTCCAAGGGACTTTCAAAACACATTCAAAGGGACTTTATAATTATGCTTCCTTCTGATTCCTTCTCAAAGAGGTCATGTTTCTAGGATGCTTTGAAAAGGCAAAATCAGTAAATAAAAAGTTGGATGTTGGAGTACTGAGATTCTTTAAGGTTGATGTAATGTTCTGTGATGGCTGATTTTGTCTGCTTTGTGAGAGGCTACACTACCCTCTACTGGGCCAAAGTGTGCTTTGTCATTTCATACCCTTTTTTGCTATAGAGTTATCCCTGACTAAATGAGAAAGGTCTATGAAAAAATGTCAGCTTTCCTGAAAAGAAAAGATTGGAATTCCTGTTTTAGTGGTTTAATACTGCAGCCATTTGCTTTTTTTCTACTACATGTTTTTACAGTCTAATTTTTCATCTAAAACTGAGATTTTAAAAAACTGTCTTGTCACTCTGAAGAGGTAGATGATGTGGCCTTGGACACATAATTTGTTTCGGTATTGAATTTCTGCCCAGTACAATATATTAATATTTATTTATAAATTAATTTATAAATATTATGAATTATTAATACTTTCCCTAGATGACCTTCTATATGCTCTATCTTGCTTAGCTATCTAGATAGTACAATTGGAATTTTATAAGCTACATATATACATGTATGCATATATCAAATTTGCATATCTCTTTGGAAATCTATATAATTGATAATCCTATCAAAATGGCAACTTGCTTAATTGACAAAAAAGGTAACTAGTTTAATTTTGCAGTAATTTGCCCATTGAATTGATAAAAGATTTCAAAGACAAAGCAGAAAATCTTTCTAGCTTATTCTACTCTTATCTTCCTCCTCCTCCTACCTTCCAGCTTCGCAAACTCTGGCTAATCTCAAATGGAATTACTAATTTAGCCTAAATCTTCTCTGACACAGTTATGATTTTTCAAAGCTCAACAATGGCAGATCTTTGATATGTAAAAATGATTCTTCATTTCCATTCTACTATACAAAGACTAATGATTTCACCCAGATGTAACCTCAGAATTTATTAATAACCATAAAAGACAACGAGCCTTAGACAAGCCCTCATATCTATCATGGTTTTCCCAAGGTCATTTGAGACAAGAATCCATCTATCTTCCTTCTGATGTGAGTCAGAGACAAGTTTCTCTCTTTGTTATGGCCTTTATAGTCTATTCTATTACAAAATGTGTTATCCCTTTGGCTTTACTTCCACAACTGAAGATGGAGCTTGAAGCTTTCTTGTGGCAAGAGCCTCTCAGAACTAGCCTTCCCTTCTTCTGAAACCACCCTCTCCACCCTGTGAAAAAAATGTCATTACCAACTCACCTCAAATCATTCATTTGGAAAATCTCCTATGTGGCAGAGTAGGAGCTATGTACAACTGGGCAGTTTGAGGCACCCAGAAGAAACAAGAAATTCAGCTTTGTCCTGCTTTAGATGTTTTATTTAGAGATTCTTTAGTTTTGAGTGCCTCTTCAAGACCCACAAACACAGCCTGTTCCCAGCTCAGGACTTTCTCTGTTTGAGTAAATGGGAATCTCATTTTTCCTCTCTGGTTACAAGCTTCATTTAATTTCTGGTCCAAATTGAATTTTCCCCAACCACAAAGGAAGCAGAAACTTGTACAGGCTTATCAGTGTTTGAACTCGCTAGTTCAAAGCCTTTATAAACAGTTTAGTGATTTTCTCTATATAATTTTAAATCATTCTTCAGAGTATCTGTTCATATTTGTAGCAGGTGGCTGGAAAAATGGGCGGAAGACCCATTTTGGGTCTGGCCTCTGACAGTTAATAGCTGTGTGACACCGAGCAAGTCTACAGATGAGCAAGTCCTCCTCATCTGTAAAATGGGGGTAATAATAGCTCCTATCTCCCAGAGTTATTTTGAGGATTAAATAAACTAGTAATTGTAAAGTGCTTTGTACATATCTCAAATATACCTCCTTTACTCCTCTGACTGCCACAACTCGAGTGTAGAGCCTTATCACTTCTTATAGCATTAGCCTGCTGACAGGTCTGCCTGTTTTAAGGCACTTCCCATTCTAAAACATCCTCCATTCAGCCACTACAGAGATTTTCCTGAAGCGCAGCTCTCATCATGTCATTCCCTTACTCAATAAACTCCAGTGGCTCCCTATTGGTTCCAGGGGCAAATACAAAATGCTCTGTTTGGCATTCAAAGCTCTTCATAACCTAGCTCTCTCCTAGCTTTCGATCTTATGCTCTAAGACATGTACCCTTTGTTCCAATAACATTGGCCTCTTGGTTTTTCCAAAAAAAGACATGATTCTATCTCTCTGCTCAGGACATTCTTACTGGCCCTCCCCAATGTCTGGAATGTCCTCCCTCTTTAGCTCTAAGTACTCATTTCCCTGGCTTCTTTCAAATCCTGATTAAAGACCCTCTAATTCTAACCCCCTCCAGTTCCTAGTGCCTTTCCTCTGTTAGTTATTTCCTATTTTTCCTGTATTTATCTTGCTTTGTATATAGTTGGTTGCATATTGTCTACTCCTATTAAATTGTAAGCAATTTGAAGGCAGAGACCATCTTTCCTTTCTTTTTTGTACTTAGCACAGTTCCCTGTACACAGTAGGCAATTAATAATGTTTATTGATTAATTAATAAAACTTTAAAGCAGTCTGTCTATAAGTTCTATATAAATGAAGCATATACTAATATGCTTGTCTTCTTCTAATATTCCAACAGTGGATATTACCAATTCTTTCTCATACTTGATAATTTAATGGCCATGAGGTAGAAATCTGAAAATTGCTTTAATTTTCATTTCCTCATAAGTAATTTAGAGCCTTTCTACAAACAGGTACTGAGCATTTGCATTTCTTCTAATAAATACACATGTTATTTTGACCTATATATGGACTTTTATATCTATGTCAATTTTTTGAAACTAGTTGATTCTAGGCTTTTTTCAGAGATATTAGTTGCAAAGATAACATTATCATTTTGAGGCCTTTTTCTTAGTTGCAGAATTAGATCCTGTGATTTTCCCCCCTTCTTATATTAGATGCAATGATTCTCTGTGAAACTCTAGTTTTAATGCGAATTGTTTATTATCAACTCTATATATTGTTTGGTTAAGAATTCTTCCCCATTCATTGATTATAAAACCACCCCTTTTTCTTTTCTTTTCTCTTTTAAAAATGATACAACCTTTTACCTTTAGATTAAATATCCATTTGTAGGATATTGTAGTCTATGGTACAAGATGGTCCAAATCTTTCTGCTTAAAATGGAGAGTCAGGAAGACCTGGGTTTGAATTTTCCTTTGACTTGAACTACCTACGGTCTTGGACGAATCATAAAATCTCCCTAAGCCTTTTTTCACCATCTGCAAAATGGGCATAATGACACCTGTAATACTTACCACACAAGCATTTCATAGGGCTCAAATGAGAGAATGCCCTCAAGTATTTTATAACTGTTGGTGGCTGTGGTGATTGGTTATTTCTCTTAGTACCTGTTCCACTTAGATATCTCAGTTCTACTTTTGTCCTTTATTTAAGTTGAAGTTTGGAGTCACCATCCTTACCCCTTAGATATCACCTTTTACTTATTTTTTATCCCTCAACACTTCGATGAAGGTAATAACTTTTAGACAAAAATTAGAGAGATATACAGAAGATAGCATCCTTATTTGATCATAGAAATGGTCTGTACAATCACAAAAGGCATTGAGTTCCTGTGATTTTTAATCAACTAGTAGGAAATGAATTTAGAGTAATTCTATTTCTCAAATGTATATGAATAATATATGTATTACAGCTAGCATGGGGTACTCTGAGTGGTGCTTTTGACTATGCCTGCATTGATGGGCTTCTACTCTCCTAGATAAGGACCACAGCTTTGCTGCCCACTGGCAGGAAACTATAGTGTTTAATAAGAAGCTAATGAAACTGATTATTTGAGCAATGTTTGACAGAACATATATACTCCTAGTGAGTTGCATTTTAGAAGTGCTACCTTGGCAGGCTTACTTATATATTCCCCCAAATGGTACCATTCCTTTAAACATATGGACTTCTTCTTTAGGCATATCACATTTCCAGCTAGTTTATTAGTCATACAATAAAGAGGTTCTCATTATTTTGGTCTTTTCATCTTAAATTCGATTTTTAAAAGTTACATTGGCCAAATTTAATTCATATAACCTGGCTCTTTCCAAGGACAAAATTTATCTATTAAAGAGTATTTGGCATCAATAGGGAAATTCAGAGTATGTGGTACAGTGAAACTGGATAGTACCCAGATGTCGGTAGCTCTTCTCTGTCCTCTCAAATTGAGCACATAGTAAGTATAGGGAGAGACTAAAGGATGAATCATCAGATCATAAAGTTATAGTGATAGAACACCCTTTAAAGATGATCTAGTTTAAATTTCTCATTTTATAGATATGGCAAAGTCATTTAGTAAAGGTCCTAGAGCCAGATACATGGGTTTCCTGATTTCCAGTGTTCTTTCTGTTAGATCATATTTCTGTAATTAAGTTTCTTTGGCTTCTTTTCTTAGATCTTCTCAGGGGTTTCCAAACCTAGAGTAGCCATCTAAATTGGTTACTACAATTATGCTATGCCTTCTTCCCTATGAAGATTGTCAGAATAACCACTGGAGAAGGAACTACAGCTGGAAGTGGTAGCCCTTCCCTTGTTCTACCTGCTCCCTTCTTCTTTTCTCCTCATTCTACCTTTTGATTATTGGAAGACTTTGGGGAACTAAAAGAAACTTCATTAGGGAGCTATGAAGTATAGTTGAAAAATCATCAGACTTGGAGAGAGACTACCTCTGAAACACAGGATCTGTGGAGCAGTGCCTCATTTTCCTCATCTGTAAAATAAGGACAAAAGAGATTGCCTATATCAACTTCATAGGACTGTTTGAAGGACCAATGACTTACAGGTTTGGTTTGGTTATATATTTTGTTATTGGTATCACCATCATTACCACCTCTTATCATTAGGAGAGTTCATTGACTCATCTTCCCTCTTTACCAGCACTGTACTCTAACCCTCCACTGTTGTATAGAAATAAAAAGTAGCTTCTCTGCACTGAAAGTGGGGGTGGGGAGGCTTCCAATGGATATTAGCCAACTAACAATATTTATTGAGTGCCAAACACAAAATAAGAACTAAGTAAGGAGGTCTGAGATTTATATTTATACAAATGCCCAAGTATAGTCATCTCAATTCAGCCATGGTTAACGTGAAGTTCTTGGGATTATTAATAGAACAGTAAAAACAGCTCCAAATCATTAAGAGAAAAGTTTAGAATATAAAATATTTCTGTTCAAATTGGTTTTGATTGGTTTTGAACAGAAAACCGCCCCCCAAAAAATGCTCATCCAAAAATGGATTAATGCATGCGCTTCTGTCAGATTTAATAGCAATAAAAAAGTTTCTCTCCATATATGTATATACTTCTTACCAAAGACAATCTCCTAACTATTTAAAATTATAGCTTGTAACCATGCCCTGGGTCATGTCTTTAAACCATTGTTAATGTTGGCAGCAATTCAAGGATCTCCTTTTTATGAACTGAAGCTCCATTTACTTCTCTCAGAAAAGCTATTGTAGAAGTTGTTGTCTTTTTGATACTAACTAACCGTAAAACAGGCAAGGTGGAGGAATTACTGCTGCTAGGTGGTACAGTGGATAGATAGAGTGCTGCACTCTGAGTCAGGAGGAAATAAATGAGTTTGATTATTTCTTCAGACACTCACTTTGAGACCCTTAAATAAGCATTCAAACTCTCTTTCTCTGCTTCTTCATTTGTAAAATGAGTTTAATAATACATACTTATATTATTATATAATACATATCATATAATAAAGGGGATAATAATATATAACTCATATACCATATAAGGTGGTTGAGGATTAAATGAGATAACTTTAAAATGTTGTTGTCATATTAGTTATTACTAATATGACTATGACCACCATGACTACAAATACATTTGCTACTTTTGAGGTGAGTAAAGGAGAGAACTTTATCATTCCCACGCTGATTTTGAACATTTATATAATTATAAAGGTAATAGTTGTCTACACTTGATTTTATACCATACTTATTCCTTCACCACCACATATGGACCATAAAAATATGAAGTTTTGGCTTATTATGTGAATGTGTAATATGTGTGGGTGTTTATTCTTAAGAAGCAGCCTGAAATGAGAAATACTGGGCAGGTCTTGTATTCAGGAAGTCTGGGGTTCTTTTCCTTCCTTTGGAGGTTAAAAACTGGAGCATTCATAAAAATATATAATCATAGACTTTTTTATTTAGTGATTATTTTCTAAGTGCTGAGTACTCAATAAAGCATTTAACCTCTCAGTGCCCAGGCAGCTTTCTAAGCTAATGAATTAAAGATCAATAAAACAAGCAAACATTTATTGTTTTATGTTAGGCACTGGCATTCAGAAACAAGTGTAACAGGCCCTGCCCTCAAGGAACTTGCATTACGAAGAGGAAAAATAAATGCAACATATGTATTTGTGTGTGTGTGTGTATATATATATATATATATATATATATATATGTATGTATATATAGAGATAATATATATGGATGATATGGTCTTCACATAGATATTAGATGGATAGATAGATTAGATGATGAATGTATAGATAGATAGATGATGGATAGGTAGATGGATATTTAGACAAATAAATGGATAGATAGATGGATAGATAGATAAATGGATAGCTAGCTAGCTAGATATGTAGGTATGTAGCTATATAGTCATGTGGATATGTAGGTAGGTAGATATAAGTATCTTTGAATGAGAAGGCACTGGGGGCATAGGAAAGACCACACAGAATGTGAAGCTGAATTTAAGGTATAAAGGAAGTTCGAGGCCATCTTAAGCATGTAGTATAGGCAGTAAAAAGTCATGTAGTTGGGAAAGAGAATGGGTTTGAGGAACAACAGTAAGGAGGTTATTACGAAAAAATCTATAGTTGTATGAATGAAGGGAATACTATTGGGTCCAAAGGTTAGAAAGATAGTTTGAGACCAGATAATAAAGAAAATAAAAATAAAATTTAAATGAAAGATGCTGGAAGCCAGATTTCAAAAGTTTTAGAAGAGATCTAAAATAAAAAGTAGAAGTAGCAAGCATAAACAACTTTTTGAAGGAGTTTGACTGAGAAAAGGAGGAAAATATGGGATGATAGGTATCTTGGTAGTAGAATCTAGTGAAGATTTTTTTTAAGGATGGGAGAGATTTGAACGTGTTCATAAGCAATAAGGAAGAAACCAGTAGCTAGAGAAAATATTGAAGATTAAGGAAAGAGGAGGGATAAGGGTGGGAGACTAGCTAGTCTGCTGGAGAACATGAAAGGGTTTGAATCAAAGATACATGTAGAAGGGTGGCCTTGTTGAGAAGAACCATCTCTTCATCAGAGCCCAGATTTATGGAGGAAAAAATAAGTGATGATGTCAAAGTGAGATGAAGAGGGAAAGGGGGAGCTCATAGGGAATAATCTAAAATTTGTCATTAAGTATAAGGTAAAATCCCCAGTTGATGATTATGGGTAGATTTAAGAAAGAAGAGAATAGATTATGAGAATCTATTCTCATATATATAGAGAGAAGAGAAGAGAGATGATGGGGAAAAAAAGGGATAAAAAAGATTGTCTTGATCCAGAGAAGACCTCATTGTGATTCAATAGCAAAAAATTGAAATGGACTCGGGGAGAGGGGTGTGAGATTTCTAAAGAAGGTGGATGGTGGGAGCAGTCCATTATTGGGCTTAGCAAAGCATGAGCAGCAAGAGTACAAAGAGAGGAAGAAAATCAAGAGCAGAATGTGCAGAGTTGACCAGGTCCACTAAGAGAATTGAAGCAATGATGGGAAGAGAAAGTAGCTACGGTAGGTCAAGTGGTGTTGGGACTTACTCAGTCATTAGTTGCCTTCCAAATGATTTTCTTTTTTTTAAAGATCTCAAAGATATCCTCAAGTATAAGGATAGGGATAACAGCTGGCTATGGCTTGGACCTGTAATTTCATTGACAAAAGGAGAATTCCTAGGTGTAGAAATTCTCTCTACAAATTCCCCATGGTCTTAGAGAGTTGCTTAAAGCAGAGATGTCTTACTCATGGTGGCAAAACACCTTTGCTGTCTGAAAAAGATTAAAATGTAAATGAGAAATTTTTTGACAAAATAAATAAAAAATATAATAAAACATAGATAATGTTAATTTGCAATTTTCTAAGTCAGTATGTTGCTGGCAGAGATCCCTTCCCCTCTGAGTTTATGTCTAGTCTAAAGCAGGAGAAGTTAAGTGACATGGGCCAGAATCACACTGCAAATAAACATCAGAAGCAAAGGCTTGAGCTGTATCCTCTGTGCAACATTGCTTCTGAAATATAAAGTTTAACAGTGTGAAATTTGAAAAGATTAAAATTTATATAATAGAAACCACCATACCCCAGGTTTAAGAACTAGATTCTTCCTTTCTATTGCTGGAAGTATAAGATTAGGGCTAAAAAGGACAGATTCCAATCTTCTGTCTAATCTTAAGAGCCTGATTCTATTGATTTACCTTTTCGCCTCCTAAAATTCATTGTAGGAAGTAGTTTGTTTTCCATTTTATCCACAATATGAAAAGTTCTATTGCTTGCCAAACTCAGAGTCTCAGAATACTCATTCCTCTAAGACTTCTTTTTATTTCACTGGAGCTTAAGAAAGGAAAGCATGGCCATTGGCAGAACCTATGGATTGATACATATATTCTTTGTGATATATTTTAAGCAAGAGAGCCTTTCCTAAGGGTTAGTGAATGGATTACTATATTATTGACTGAGGACAAAAGTGAAAGAGATGGCTTTTGGTAAGAAGGTGGTGTTCTGACAGCTTCAGTTTTTAGAAAGACAGAAAAATGAGTCAGAAAGACAGAGGGGAAGACACTAACATAAAAACTAACATAACGTCAGGCAGTTAGGTGGCACAGTCAATAGAGTTCTGGGCCTGGAGTTAGGAAGATGCATTTTCATGAGTTTAAATCCAGCTTTAGACATTTATTAATTGTGTGGCCCTGGGCAAGTCATTTATGCCAGTTTGCCTCAGATTTTCTCATCTGTAAAATAAGCTGGAGATTGTAAAGGATAATTTAGCATTGTGACCTAAACTATGTTAATTATTTGGTCACCATGGATATCCCAAATATAAAAAAAAAATAACCAAGTCAGCTGGAAATTTATGGTGATTTAATTTATATAGTGGAAAGAAATTAAGAAGAAGGAAGAAGGAAAAGGGTATAGGATTTCTCCCACCTGGCTAGTGCCAGGAGGAAGACCAGAGGCTCTATGAAGATAAGGTTTTGAAGAGTAAGGAGGAAAGAATCAGCCTGAACTCCAAAGGGCTCAGCCAAGATGCCTGAACCTGAATCAGCTCAAGGGCAAACTCACTGCCAAACCCAGACAATAGCTGCCACCACACCAAGATTTCGGAATGCTTAGCATGCTGCCAGCCAGAGTCACCTCTCTCTCTCTGTCTCTCTGTCTCTCTGTCTCTCTGTCTGTCTGTCTGTCTGTCTGTCTCTCTCTCTCTCTCTAGCAAGCAAGTGACGTGCCTTTTTACAGTTTTACATTACTTTCCTGCGTCTCATCTGTTAGCTTGAATTAGGACAGCCCAGGGGTCTGTCCGCTTTTTCTGAACATGTCTGTTGAAGGCCATTTCCTCAGATAATGGTGCAGGCATTCCTGACCTTGTTAAACTAAGTAGGGTGGAGAAATGTATAGTTCCCAAGACTTGATTTTGTTAAACCAAGTATCTCCATTGTTACTAATCAGGAAATAGCTATGTCAGATTTTCTAAAGTATAGCCTGAGTAGGATGGAGTAGTTTTAAAATTCACAAGAAGGAAATGGCAAATTAGTCTAATATCTTTGCTGAGAAAATCCCAGATTGGAGGAAGAATTGAACAGGACTGAAAAATGACTGATCATCAGTACTTGCAATCAGATTCTAAACCTCTTAGACTACAAGTGAACTGTCTTCCACTGTCGTCCTCCATATCCGTTTCAGCTGAAGGTACATTTTTGTGATTTCATTTCCACTTCTATAATGCCTTTGATACTCATAACAGTTAAACTTAGATTTTAGGTAAAGGATAGAGAGGACTAGACAGTATAATTTCTCTATGTGCTTCCCTAGAATGGCCTTGACCAGCAAGCAGAAAAATGTAACATATTGCTGACACTGGGCAATAACTAATGTTTACAAAGGATTTTTTTTCTGTTTTTTTTTTAAAGAATCTGTTCCAGTATTTTAGCAGTCCTGGTGTGGGTTCTTTAGATTGGTTCTCAGATGATAGAAAGCCACTGTTGCCTTATAAGGCCAAACTCTGGCTTTAGAGGACCTACCAGACCTTGCAAATAGCTTTCTAGATTAATTCAAGTGAGTAAAATCTTAGAGGATAAAAATCTATTAAGTCATTTCCAATTTCTCTCCCTTCCTCTCTCAAATACTGTGACAAGGAAATCACTTTAAAAGACTGATATATATTAATTTAAGGTCACCAAGGAATTCAGCTCTGTAATTCCTAAATGAAAACTCAATTCAGCAGTCAACCTTTTATGGAGTTTAATTACAAATAGGAGTAAGAAAGGAATTAGAGATAGAGAGAGAGAAAAGGGAGAGAAGGGAATAGGGCTTAAATACCCCTTCTGTTTAGGCTGGGCCAAAAGGCCCAAGCCCTTAGATAGCTGGGGCAAAGAAAAGAGATCAGTCCCTATTACTCACGTGACCAAAATGGAGAAACAGTCTCAGAGGCCCCCACCTTCAGCTTCCTTCAGAGCAAGCTTCTCAGAGCACACTCCAACCACACAGACAAACTCCTCAACCACCACCCTGAGTCTTCAGACCCCTCTATCTTTAAGGAAACCATCCAAGTTCCCTCCCCTCAGTTCTCACTTCTACCAATCACTGTCCATCAATTTCCCTGTGCCAATGGAGGCTCTAGCTTAACCCAGGACCGCCCAGAGGTCTCTGGCTTTGCACATGTCTGTTGAAGGTCATATTTTTAAATAATTAAATCTTTGATCCTTTGCTACAGCCCTTCCTAAATCCTGTTAACCTGAGTAGGGTAGAGATTGGAATAATTAAATTTTGATCTATGCTGCAGCCCTTACTCAATCCTGTTAGGACTGAGTAGGGTGGAGATTGATTCCAAGTATCTCCATTGTATCAATTCTAAAATCAATCATGACTCAAAGAAATTCCTGTTCTATGCTTAAGCATAGGTCAAAGCCCTTTCCATTGTTCAGCAAAAGGTTTCTGTCCTAAAGTAATCTTAAGAAGGGAGGAGGAGGAACCTCCCATGCCAATGGGGTTCACATTCCAATAGACTATCAGTAAGAAATTTTCCAAGTATAAAATTTCCCAATGGTGAAATTTCCAACATTTATAAGTCTAAGGAATTTTAAGGTTTACAATACATACACATATGCCTAAATATATCTTACATGCAATACCTTACCTGGTTATATTTAGGTGTTCTCTATATAAGAATGAATTTCATTTAGTGGCCTTTTCCATTTTCATGCTTGACACCACTTCCAAAATTTCCCTCTTCATTCTTTATCATGTACCTATAGCCATTCCTGAGATTATGGAAGAGTTGTTTCTCTGTGTTTTAATGGCTCCATGGGGATTTAAACACAACTGTACAATGCTGTACCATGTTTCCTAGATATAGGGCTTCCTTTGGGCAACACTTCTGTTGGCATGGCCCACTTCCTAGACAGAAATCTCTTTGACAAACTATATTACACGTTCGCAATTTTTTTAAACTCAAAAATTCCTCCTTTTTTACACCTCCCCTCCAGAGAAACAATTTTCAATTAGGTCCAACAATAACATATTTAAACAGTATCAGAAAATCAGTCCTGAGCATTTACAGAGAAAACATGAAATGAATAGAAATCTCAGAAAGAGGAGTTGCTCTTTTTTCCACTAGATGGGAGTAGAAGATAATAGCTATGAGCAAGGAATCTTTGAGAGTTTTGCTGGCATGTGCTGACTGTTTGGAACTAAATGACAAAGTTCAGAATTCAAGCCTGTGTCCTGTGGCTAATAAAAGTAGTTTATAGTGAAGTTCTGAAATTCTGAAATCTGTTTCAATATGTATGTCTTGCTTTAAGGCAACCCTTTATGCAAAAATGCAAACATAAAATGAGAGGCTGGAGGGCTAATAGAACCCAGGGATCAGAAGACCCGAAAGCTAAGGCACTTGGACCTCTCCCGGGTTTTCCTTTATGTAAAAGAGGACTAATCATTTATGTACTAGCTAAGTTCATAAGGTTATCATGTAATTCATCTGAAATTATACCAAAGGCTAATTTTTTTAAACTGTAAAGTGCTCATTAACATGGATCTACATAAAGTAATTTGTATAGGCTTCCAAAATTGTGATTTTTATATACACGCTGCAAAATAATAGCATTTCTAATAAGTTAATTGAAGCACAACTGAATTAGCTACCAAAATGATATTCCTGCATATATGAGACCTGACCAAGTTGCTTTGTTGAACAAGCTTCAGTGGTTTTTGCTTGCTTGCAAATGCTTCCTTTTTATATTTTAAAGGTCTTTAAAGCAGGGATCCTTCACCTGGTGATCTTGGACAGATTTCAAGGGCTTCATGAACTTGGGTGGGAAAAATGGATCCCCCCACCCCCTTTAAATAGAGCATTTCCTTAGATTCTTTTTCAGAGAAGGAGTTCATGCAGGGATTTCACCAGATTGTTGAAGGGGTTCGTGACACAAAAGAGGTGAGGAACCCTCACTTTTAAGGCTAGCTCCAATCTCTCTTTCTGGACTTTTCACATCATTATTCTCAAACACACTATAGTCCATCTCTAGATTTTGAATGAGAAGAAACCACTTAGACCAGCCTCCACGTTTTAGAGGGGTGATATGATTTACTGTGTTTCACAAAGGCTGGAGGCAGCATCACACAGGGTTGAATGCTAATTCTGGAATTCTGGGAATTGGGTTCTTATCCTTCCTCTGATACTTATTTCCTGTGTGATCTTGGGCCTTAATTTCTTTGGACCTCATTTTCTTCCTTAGTCAGTAAACAGTAAGTGTCTACTATATGCTGGGTGTGGGCAGTTAGGTAGAACACCAGGTAAAGGGCAGGAAATGAAGTCAAACTTATCTGCCCGAGTTAAAATCCAGCCTCAGACACTTTCTAGCTGAGTGAACCTGGGCAACTCACTTAACCCAGTTTGCTTGAGTTTTTCATATGTAAAATGAACTGGAGAAGGAAATGGCAAAGCACTCTAGTAGCTTTACCAAGGAAACCCCCACTTGGGGCCATGAAGAGCCAGATGTGACTGAAAAATGACTGAACAAGAGAAATCTATTCCAGACACTCCACTAAGCATGTGTTGTACAAAAAGAGGCAAAAGAGAGTCAGTCCCTGCCTACAAGGGATTAATACTCTAAAGGGGGAAGAACAAGTAGCACATATTTACAAACAAACTATATACAGGTTAATAAAGCAAGTCACCGACCAATGGAAGGCACTTACATTAAGAGGGGTTGAAAAAAGAATTCCTAAAGAAGCTAGGATTTTATTTGAGCCTTAAAGGAATCCAGGAGGTGGGGACAGCCAGAGAACATGCCTAGAATCCAGAGATGGAGTATCTTGATCTTAGGACAGCCAATGAACCAGAGTTCAAGGAGTGTATGGTGGGAGATGGGAGGTGTAAGAATACAGGAAAAATAGGAGGGGGCTTGGTGATAAAGGGCTTTGAATGATAAACTAAAGATTTTGGAAGTGAGAGGGAACTGCTAGAGTTTATTGAGTATGGGGCTAAGAAGTCAGACCTGTGCCTTAGGAAAGTCACTTTGGTGGCTACAGAGAGGATGATCATTCGAAGTGAGGGGAGCCTTAAGGCAGATAGTACATAGACCCACCAGCAGCAGGCTTTTATGATAATCCAGCCATGAAGTGGTGAGGGTCTGCACCAGGATGGTGGCAACTGAAGAAGAGAGAGAAGGGGACATATTTGAGAAATGTTAAATGAACAAACTGGAAGATAATTTCTCTACTACCTTCCTGTTCTGGTTCTGTGATTCTATGAACCCATCTCTCACATCTTTTGCTCTTTACACTGTCTCTCCTCATTTAATAGATTTGGGTAACCTTCCTCCCCCCCAAAAAAAAAGACTAAGATGATGAGGCTCTATTGTCTCTCTGTGTACCACTCTTACAATTAATGTTAATTGTCACTAGGTGAACAGTATAAAGGATCTTCTATACCCTGATTGTGTAAGCCAAACAAATTTAAATATTATATGTCTAGCCAAGACATTTTTTTTTGCATATAGGTCAGTTTTTATTTATACTGAACAACTTTATACTGAATAGCTTAAAAATACAGAATTAAAATAACTTTAATCTCTGTTATTTATTAATATCTGATCCAAATTTTACATATTTTAAAATATTTAAATGTTTAATGAAACCATGATAGAAACACAATATGAAATTGTTAAAATTCCATACTGACCACTTCTCCATAGTTCATCATTCCCAGATGGATCTTCCTCCTTTCTTCCTTTATCATCTCTTCAGGAAGTGGTCATCCATTTTTCTCTCATATTTCTGTCCTCTTCATTTCCCCTCTTTCTTTCCATACACAAATATGTATAGTTCTAGGAAAACTACAAAATTGGAGCCAGCCTGCCTGCATTCAAAGCTTTGTCCTCCAGCTTGTTCTTTGTGTGACCTTTGGTCAGGTCATTAAAACCCTCTTGAGTCCTCAGTTTCCTTATATATAAGTTGGAGTGGGAACAGATTATTTTTAAGGTTCTTGCAATATTCAATCTTAATTTGGTATTTTATTCTAGGGACAATAGGGAGCCACTGAAGATTTATCAGTAGGGGAGAAATACAGTCATACTTATGTCTTATGAAGATTATTTTCCCAGCTTTATGGAGGATGAATTGGAAAGGGAAAATAGTAGAAGGAAAGAAACTAATTAGTAGTTAGTATAGTATAGTATAGTATAGTATAGTATAGTATAGTATAGTATAGTATAGTATAGTATAGTTTTGGGAAGTAATGAAGACTTGAACCTAAGGTAATGGTCATGATTGGAAAGAGAAAGAAAAATGCAAGAGACATGTAGAGAAAGAATGAACAAGAAGTAACTATTGTGTGGATAACATTGTAGTATAAAGTGGAATGGGTCAAAGATGATTGAGGTTGCAAACTTACATGGTTGTTTCTGGAGCAGAAATAGGAAAAGTTGGAGGAGAAACATTTTTAGGAAGGAAGGTAATGAGTTCATTTTGGATATGTTGGTGTGATAAAAAAATAATGTAGAATTTCGATATTTTCATTTTAAAGGAGAGTCTATCAAGAACTGTCTTTTAGGAGCCCTGGGATAGTTTATATTGATAAATTCTACAGCCCCTCTTCAAAGGATACTTTCTTTTACTATCTGCTATCACTAGTTTTCACAAGGGACCCAAGAGAACTTTAATTTCTCTCCTACTTACTGGAGTAGGAAGACCTCCTTCTCTTAATGAGATATAGTTAATACTTAAAAAGCTCTACAAGGAAAATAAGTTAAAAAAGAGACAAGTTTCTTATACAAAAAGTACTATCTGACCCTATCTAGACCCAATATCCGAATACCTGTTACTGACTTTGACTTGTTTGTTTTTCAAATCATGGTCTCCTCTTGCTTACTCTCCTCCCTTGGGTGAAACAAAGCCTCTTCACTGATAACTAGTGTGGCAGCATATCCAAGGTCCATTCTGTATCATGCCTGATGACTATTTCACTTCTATGTAATGGGATGGTATTAATATGTATATCTCAGTGTTATTTTGAGACAGAAATGATATCTTGGGGCTGCATAGAGCACACTTAGCTCACTGTGTACACTTCATTTCTGAATGAGAGCAATTGGAAATGCTTTGCAATTTTAGATGCTTATATAATTGTTGTGTGCTTGGAGTAGCGTTTGGTTGAGAGTTTCTCCTCAGATTGTTTGGTCTTGATTTTATATCACATTTTCCATTGCAATCAGATTCCAGATTCTATTGCTCTATAACTTCTGAGCTTCTTGGTGTAGCTAGGAAAAATAATGGTCTATCCCTCACAACCCATTTCCATTTTCTGCCTTTCCCTGTTCTCAGGTAGAACCACTGTACTCTGTTCTCATCAGACAGTTTTGGAATATTGTATTTGTTTCTGGGTTCCACTTTTAAGAACATTGTTGAGCAGGAGGATATTCAAGAGAAGGCAATCAGGATAGTGAAAGAGCACTGATGATGTCATATGAGTATCTATCAAAAGTACCAAATATGCTAAAAGCATGGTATCTGTCTTCAAGTATTTGAAGGACTACCAAGTAAAAGAGGAATAGATTTGCTCTTAATGCTCTGGCCTCAGGAGGCAGAAGCAAGAGCAATGGTGGTTTCAGAGGTCAATATAGACTTGGTATCAGAATAAATTTGCTAGTGATTAGAGCTATCCAAAAGTGAAACAGACTGCCTCAAGAATAGTAGAGGTCTCTGGTTTTTGGAGGTCCTCAAGCCAAAGCCAATGGCCTCTTGGTTATTATATGCTAGGTATTCCTTATCTGTGTGGGCATTGTACTAGATGGCCACTCTTTCTTTCCAACACTCATATCCTGTGAATCTTTTGTTGACTCATTCCATGTTGTTTTTTTCTTTCCTACCCTATCCCACCCAAACAAATATATAAGTATCCCTTTTTTTTGTTAGTAGTCACTTACATATATATAGACAAATGGTTATTTCCAAAGAAGGGTTTTTTTTTCCAGTAAGTGGAAACTCAATGAAGGACTTGTTTGTGCAAGTTGGGAAATGTTACTATGTATTTTAAATGACTAAAGAAAAGCTTTGAGGACCTTTGCAATAAGAGGTGTTCAACCTCTAGATTGCATTCAGGAACTCGGATTGTTCCAGGGATAGAGGAACTTGGATTTGGAATCATTTCAAAGATTATTGGTGAGTGACTTCAGGTCAAAGTAATTTGTATGCAGAATGGCCTCATTGCAAAGGTTATTTGTATCTTTGAACTGATATTATGGGGGATTGTACTAACATAGTGAAGGAAGAGGAGTACCTTTGGAGAAGAGATGGGGAAAGACTGACAATGCAGGGGATGATTTCTGGAAGAGAAATCTTCCTTTTTGCCCTTACATAATAGCAGCACACTGTTAACTTGAAAATAGAGAAAGAAATAGCTAGGATTATTTTTGGTTAAGGTAGGAGGAGAGGACATGTTATGAAGAACCTGTTTCATAACAAGATGGCTATTAATTGAATTATACAATGCATTCTTTTTGCTTCTATTGGGGATGTGTATATGTTTGTATTAGAAACAAAGACAAAGTTATTATTCCATACCACATAAATAGAATATTTATCTTTGGCTGTTTTCTCCAAAATTATAGGAAAATATGCCGCAATTGCAAATGTGGCCAAGAGGAGCATGATGTTTTCATGAGCAATGAGGAAGACAGAAAAGTGGGAAAACTTTTTGAAGATACCAAGTATACTACCTTGATTGCAAAGCTGAAAACAGATGGGATTCCTATGTATAAACGCAATGTTATGATCTTGACCAATCCTGTGCCTGCCAAGAAGAATGTCTCCATCAACACAGTTACCTATGAATGGGCTCCCCCTGTCCAGAATCAAGCACTGGTAAGTTTTTTTTAAAAAATTGTGTATATATGTGTCCATATAGATGTTGCTATCTGTATTTCTCCTTTTCTCTTTCTCTCTTTTTAAAATATGTATTTAAGTGTATGGGTAAGAACGTGTGTGTGAGAGAGAGAAAGAGAGAGATGAGAGACCTACCTCCATACATGGAGAGTATTAGGGACCTTGTTCCTATCAGATTTTTGTGGGTCGAACTTTTTTCTGTTTTGTTTTGTTTTGTTAATAAAATGATAAAATAAACTTTATATCAGTCAATGTTTTCATGTGCTTTTCACATTTTCATCCATGTTATTAGTGACCCAATGTCTGCAATTCTGTTATTATCATGAATCAACTTCTTTTAGGGATTTATATTACTTGGACCCATAATTCTTTTCCATCTGTTGCAACTCTTTATCAGGTGTGACTATGTTAGGAAAAATTTCAAAGATTTCTGAGTCAGTGTTTTTAATTCCTTGAGAGCATATTCTGCTTTCCTTAATATAGAGAGAAGAGTATACACTTTGTGTATCCTCTTATTAAAAAGTTTACAAACCTTTAAATTTTCTTATTTTTGAAAATACCATCTCTGTAAAATCATAAAAATATAATTTAAGTCACCAGTGCTAAGGAAAGCATTCAGCAGAGCCCTTATATTGCTGTATAAGGTCAGAAAAGTGAGTGTACTGTTCAGAGTATGCTCCAGTTTTCTTAGAACTACAGCCAAATTGGACATCTGAGAAGGCTCATCTCTTAGGAGAGTTTTCTTTGCTCAGAAATTTAGAACAGAGGGAAGGCAACTTTGTGAAGACATGAATTAATATCATTTTTGTTTGTGTGACATTGAAAATAAAATGCAAGAAAAACATTCATAATTTGTGGTTCTTTAATGCTTGTGTTGCCTAATAATAACCGCTTTGGTATATAGTGTAAAAGATAATATCGGCTCATTTTAAAACTCATCAGAAAATTTTAAAATGGGCTAAACTTTGGAAAGATGATCTGTTTAGCTTAAAACTTTATAGAGCTCAGTGAAGCAATAGTTAATAGCATTCTCAAAGTTTCATAATACTCTTCTCAAAGTTTCCTTTAAGAAAAAGTCCCAGGATTTGTTTATACTAGGATCCCTTACTATTTCTTTTTTTAAGATATTAAAAACCCTTACTTTCCATGTTAGAATCAATACTGTATATTGGTTCCAAGGCAGAATTGTGGTAAGGGCTAGGCATGGGGGGTTACATGACTTGCTCCAGTTTACACAGCCAGGAAGACTATTCCTTTAGATAAAAATGAAAGCTTATCCAAGAGAAATGGAAAATGTGCTTCTAACATTTTGCTTGAAATTTTAAATTTGAATTTGCTTATAGCCCTGGTTCTTTATGTTTAACTCTAGGCGAGGCGATACATGCAGATGCTTCCAAGGAACAAACAACCTGTGGCTGGCTCAGAGGGAGCCCAGTATCGGAAGAAGCAGCTAGCTAAACAGCTCCCTGCTCATGACCAGGATCCTTCCAAGTGTCACGAGTTGACTCCCAACGAAGTGAAGCAGATGGAACAGTTTGTGAAGAAATACAAGAATGAGGCTCTGGGCGTGGGAGACGTCAAACTTCCCAGTGAGATGGATGTTAAACCTGGTGACAGAAGTTCACTTGATGGTGGGGACAGAGGCACCACAGCTGAGGTGGGAGCCGTGGAGGATAAGTCTTCAGCAGATAAAAAAGAGGACTATGTAAGTCGCAAAGTGATAGATGTGTCCTTGTTAGTTACTCTGAGGCTATTAGCCTCAGCTTTGTTTCCCTCAGTTTCCCTCTGAACACTTATTTTGCTACTTCATTTTTTACTTCTCCAGGAGAAGGGTAGGCAAGGGAAATCAAAGGAACACAAATTGAAGTCAATCGATGGATGTAAGTGAGAAATGACATTGAAATTATTTTTTGAAGTTAGGTTTTCATCTATGAGCTTCTCCAGTTACACTGAAGAATTAAGAAATCAATGGAAGGAAAATAGTGAACCTTAACTCCTAGCTTTTTTTGAAGCATAATTTTTAAATTATCCAATTATAGAAAACATTCACATATCATATTCAATTATAAGAGAAATACAAAAAATATGTAGAAATGTAAACATTATAATGATATTCACCTACTGTTAAAATGTCTCTATGCCAACTTATTTTATTGGTTCAATTGATTTCTAACCTTTGAAAATTAGAGAAAAATTTGAGCATTTCTGTTTATGCTGCTATTAACTACATATTAATAAATATGTTTTCTGTCATTTTCAGGAATTCTTGACTCTTTGTAACCCTCTTTTAGGGATTGCGTAGCAAAATTACTGGAGTGGCTTGCCCTTTCCTTCTTGAGCTCATTTTACAGGTGGAGAAACTGAGGCAAATAGGGTTAAGTGACTTGCCTAGGGTCATACTACTAGTAAGTGTATGAGGTCAGACTTGAACTCAGGAAGTTGAGTCTTCCTGACTCCAGGCTTGGCGTTCTATTTGCTGTGCCACCTAGCAAAAAAACCCCAAATAGTACATGTATTGCATATTTATATGCACTTGTGGTACCATGGTCTAGTGTCTATAGAATGGGCCTTGAAATCAGAAAGAATGAGATTCAAGACCTGACTCAGAATTTAAAAGGAATTGAGTTTGTTTGGCCAGCCTAGAGAAGAAAACAAAGACATGATACCAATTAATTTCTTCAGATTTTTTTTAAAAATCAAAAAAGAAGCTCTGTCTGATCAGTCTGTGCCTATAGATGACCAAGTACTTAATATGAGAATTTTGGAATGGGCTGTGAGGTAAGAATAGTTATAGCTATATCCAAGAAGATTTTTAGAAAGAACTGGAAACCATTGAACTTGGAAACTTAAAAAAAGTTTTAATTTAAAAACTTTATTATTCATTTTTTTAAGGTAAGAAATTAGACCATCAGATGTCATTTGGTCCCTTCCAATTCTGATCCATATTTTTGCAAAAATGATATAGGTGCATTAGAGTATGGAGCCATGGCATCACACTCAAAAAAAAATGGTGGCCATTAATATCCATCCATAAGGATCCCTGCAGACTGTGTATTGACTTAGTTTTAAAATGTGATGTTATCAATGTTTTACTATATTTTTATTTATGTCATTAAATATTTCCCAATTACATCAGAAAAGTTACTTATGGCCAGTGTTTGACAAGCCTACTAAAATGGAGAGAGTTCTGGACCTTGAGTCTAGAAAATTTGAGTTTAGATCCTTCCCACCAACCCCCACGTCACTTAGCGTCTGTGGGCCTCAGTTTTCTCATTGGTAAAATGAAGGTGTTGGACTTCATGTCCTCTAAAGTCCCTGCTAGTTCCATGTCTAGAATCCTAGGATAGTTAGGATTTCTTCCTGCATCTTTATTAAATCTAATAACTCAGTTCTTAAAAAAACAACTCTTAAGTATGATTCACTTCCTTAATCTAGAAAAAAACAAAAAGTCAGGGTGGGGGGCAATTCCTGAATCATTGTTAATGTTTAGTTAAATTATACTAAAAAAATGAAATATGAAGAATTAATGATGTGAGGAACCTTGAAAATATTGACCTTCTCCAGGAAGCAGTGTTATTTGTTTTACTTTATAACAATGACCCCTTAATTTCATGTAACTTTTCTTTGAAAGGGTTCAAGGTACTTTCAGAAATGCCATCTGATTTTTTTCTCACAAAATTTTCCTGACATCGAGAAGAAAAGAATACTACTTTGCATCTGGTGAAATAAAAGCACATGGATATGAAATTATTTTCCCCAAATTTTTATTAGAAAGCTAGCCTCAGAATCTGAAATAAAATTGTAATCCTTTAATTTTGAGTTCTTTCTATCTGAACGATGCTGATTGAGTCTTTAATGACTTTTTAGTAGAATAAGTAATTTTTAGTGTAGTAAGTAATTGGGCAGTTAGGTGATTCAGTGGCTAGAGCGCTGGACCTGGAGTCAGGAAGTCCCAGGTGCAGATTTGACCTCAAACACTTAACCAGGAATGTGAATCTCCCTAGGCAAGTTACTTAACCCCGTTTGCCTCAGTTTTCTCATCTGTAAAATGAGTTGGAGAAGAAAGCAGCAGACTACTCCAGTATCTTTACCAAGAGAACCTCAAATTGGATCACAAAGAGTCAGGAACAACTGAACAATAACAAAAGTAATTTTTGGCATGTAGATTGTATAGGGGATAGAGCATTGGTCCTGGGGTCAGGAAGAAACCCAAGTTCAGATTTGGCCTCACATACTTATTAGCTGTCTTCATCCATGGCAAGCCATTATCCCCCTGCCTCAGTTTCCTCAACTATAAAATTTGGTGATTTGGTGAGAGAATAAAATATTTGTAAGAATATTTGTAAACAGCTTTGCAAACCTTAAAACATTATATAAATGCTAGCTCTTGGGAAGTTTGTTTCACTCCTGTGGATAAAATTAAGATGGTGATTTTTATTGCCCATTGTCAATATTGTCAATAAATAGGGTGTGTCTTATTTGAGGAACAGCAAAGAAGCCATATCGATCTATCTATCTTTCTGTATCTGCATCCATCTGTCTCTATCTATCTGTTTATTCATCTATCTATCTATCTATCTATCTATCTATCTATCTATCTATCTATCTATCTATCTATCTGTATGTCTATCTGTGTCTATCCATCTATCTATCTATATACCATTCTATATATCTGTCTATCTGTGTCTCTGTCTCTCTATCCATCTCTTTCTATCTGTCCGTTCATCTATCCATTCATGTATCTATTTGTCTGTCTATCCATCTATCTATCCATCTATCTGTCTGTCCATCCATCTATCTCTCTGTCTGTGTGTCTGTCTTTCTGTGTCTGTCTCCATCTATCTATCTAAGTATCTATCTATCTATCTATATCTCTATCTATCTATCCATCCATGTATCTATCTATATTTCTGTATCTGTTTCTCTATATTCATCCATTCATCCATCTCTATCTATCTATCTATCTATCTATCTATCTATCTATCTATCTATCTATCTCTATTCATCCATGTATCTATCTATATTTCTGTATCTATCTGTTTCTCTATATTCATCCATTCATCCATCTAACTCTATCTATCTATCTATCTGTCTGTCTGTCTGTCTGTCTATCTATCTATCTATCCATCCATCCATCCATCTATGTATCTATCATCTATTTATTTGTCTATTGTCTCTGTCTTTCCATTAAGACAGAGAAATAGGGAAAAAGGTTCATAGACCTAGGTTTAATACCTAATTTAATCCAATCCATTAATTTTACAGGTGAGAAAAGTCAGGCCAAATGAGGCTAAATGATTGGTCCATACATACAGCTAATTAACAGAAGGGACAAGGCTTGATTCCTAATCCATTAAGTTTTACAGTTATTTAGTTATATAATTTTAGATCTTGCCTATAGCAATGAAATCCAGATTAACTCCTTTATTTTATAAATGGTAAAACTGAGCCTTGGAGTAGGTAAATCAGAAGAAATAAAATATGCAGTTATTAATCACGTGATTAATACTGTATCTATATGAATTCATCATTTGTTCCTCAAAAGAACTCTGGGAAGGAGGTGATATCACAATTTTACTATTGATGAAACTAATCACATAGCTAGTTAAGTTGCTGAGGCAGGATTTCAACTCTGTTCTTTCTGACTCTTGGCCTGGCATGCTACCAAACTGCTTCAACATTAACTCCCAAGGTCAATAACATTGCTAATTTAGTGTCAGAATAAGGAGTAAAATTCAAATTTCTTCATTAGGAATTAATGCCTTCAATGCTGATTTTGAGTAAGGAAGACCTAAGCTTGAATCTGACTTTAGATATTCACCAGTTGTGTGATTCTGGATAAATTATAAACTCTTAAGTGCTTCGGTTTCCTTATCAATAAAATGGGGATAAATCATGTACCTCAAAGAGTAGTTGTGAGGAATAAATGGAATAGCATAGGTAAGGCTCTCTGCAAACCTTAAAAGTTCTACATAAATGTTAGCCATTATTTCTATAATGTGCCAAATGTGACAAAAGATATCACAGAAATATGTTCTATATTTTTATTCTAAAATTCTACTAATAAAAATGCTGTTAGTACAGAGTACTGGGAGGCAGTTATACTTGGGTTCAATTATTATATTAGACATTTACTATCTGTGTAACTCTAGGAAAATAACTTAAGTTTTCTTTGCCTTAATTTCCTTATTTGTATAACAAAACTGCTTTACTTCATGACCTATATATTATCTTCTAGCTCTAAATCTCTGAAAGTATATCCTACTAAGATAATCAATCTTTATGAATCATTTCATTACTTCTTTTTTTCAAAAAATGTCATGGCTTATCCATAGCATCAGATTTTATATACATATACAGTGATTTCTATATAAAGGTTTAAAAATTTATAAATTAACATCACAATGTTAAGAGTAAAAGAAACTTCCAAATATCCAGCACTGATATAGTGTTTCAAGATTTTCAAAGTACTTTAGAAATATTAATTTACCTTGTCAATAATCTCATTTTACATATGAGGTAACTAAGACAGAACACTCTAAATCTTTGATCCTCTGTCCTTAGAAAGGCCACTTCCTTTTAATTTCATTCCTTTTTCCAATAGCTGTTACAGCATATTTATACCTTAAGATCGGGGCAGCTAGATAGCATAATGTATAAAGTGCCAGGACTGGAATCAGGAAGATCTGAGTTCAAATCTGGTAACAGACACTTCCTAAATGTGTGACCTTGGAAAGTCATTTAAACTGGTTAACACCATTTCCTCATCTGTAAAATGAGCTGGAGAAAGAAATGGCAAACCACTCTAGTATCTTTGCCAAAAAAAAACCAAAATGGGATTGTGAGTCAGACACAACACTGAAAACAAATGAATAACACAGCACAACACATTATATGTACATAGGCAATGAGATGAACCAGTTGGTAATTATCTACATTTTCCTTTTTTTGTAGATTTTCTGCATACTTTTGCAGGTGACCAGCATTATCTTTCCTGTCTTCCCTTTCACTATTCACTATGTTGGTATTTAGTTTTACTGAGTCCTTTTCTTTTCCTATCTCCATCTAATCCCTATTGCTTTCATTCATTAATTAACTCTTCTTTTCATGCTTCTCATTTTTTTCTCTCTTTAATTTGCCTAGCTTTACCTTAAATTGTTTGCAGATCATATAACAGCTTGATCATTCTTTTTTTAAAAAGTGAGACCAAAAGAAAGCCCTGACTCAAAGCTACTGTACTTTTCAAGGTGGAGAAAGAGACATAAGCAATTAGTAATGAAGTTGTGTACAAGTCAAATGTCTATGAAATTGTATTATATTTTAAATGTATTAGGATGTGAACTAATTAAAGAAATCCTAGGTGAATCCTTTTCTACAGTGAAGGATCCTTTTTATAAAATGAATAATTACCTTCGAATAAAAAAGGCAAACCTTTGTGATGAAATTTCAACTACCAATGAGGAACTTCATTCTATTCATGCAAATAGACAGTTTCCTGGGACACAGAGAGGTGATTTAGCTATGGTCACAAAGATAGCCATATGTGTCTAGAAAAAGGTTTTGATCACACTTTTATTTATTCCAAGGCTTTCCCTCTATCCACCAGACTTCTTTTGTTTGCAGGACAGATTCATATTTGCAATAGATCACTTTCTTAAAGTTAAATACAAAAGGGAGATAAGTATCTAAAATACCATATTAGCCAGGAACTACCATTAGTTCCTAGTCTCTTTTGTGTCATGGAAACTTTTGACAGGATCCTGACACTTCTAGAATATTGTTCAGAATAATATTTTTTAAGGTATAAAATAAAATATATAGTAAAACTACTTACATTGGAATATAGTTGTGTAAATTAAGAAAAAATTCTCCAAATCCCAAGCTAAGAACCTATAATATAAATATCAGTTGTTGTTGTGAATGAGGTGGGATGGCTGAGTTTCCCATGTTAATTAAAATACTTTGTTCTTCATGGGTAATTCTAAGTCAATACTTGTTGTATATATATTAGTTAGAAGAACTAATAGGAACTAATGGTCCAGTTGTTTGGACAGAAAGGAAAAGAACAGGAGAGGAATATCACAGGTGTTACATGACTCTTTGTGGTCATTGTGTATATGCAGATGAATGAAGATAAGAATTCTTAGTAAATCTGATGTTTGTTAGCATTGCCAGTTGCCTGAATCAGTTCTTCCTCTTGGTGTCCCTTTCAGTCCTGTTATTGCTGCAAGCAGAGCATGAAAGAAGGTGATCCTGCCGTTTACGCCGAGAGAGCTGGGTATGACAAATTTTGGCACCCTGCCTGTTTCATCTGCAACACCTGCAGTGAGCTTCTGGTGGACATGATCTATTTTTGGAAGAATGGGAAGCTGTTCTGTGGAAGGCATTACTGTGACAGTGAGAAACCCCGGTGTGCTGGTTGTGATGAGGTAAGAGATTCCAGGGACTGACCATGCACTGTCCACTGTTGTCCCAAGTTCTCCTCTTCAGAGGCATAACCATAGAGAGAAGGTAAATAGAATACATACAAGTTAAAATGTGGTTTTTTTAGCTCTACAAAAATTCATACCAAATGATTTCTTTTTTTTAAACCCTTAACTTTTGACTTAGAATCCATACTGGGTATTGATTCCAAGGCAGAAGATTGGTAAGGGTTAGGCACTGAAGATTAAGTGACTTACCCAGGGTCACACAGGGAAGGAAGTATCTGAGGTCAGATTTGAACCCAGGATTTCCCTTCCCTCTAGACCTGGCTCTCAGTCCACAGAGCCACCTAGCTGCTCACTACTGATTGACTGACTTCTAATTCATTCTGATCTCCTGTCATCTACATGAGAGAGCTTGTGATGAATGTTCACTAGTAGAAAAGGTAAAGAGGTCTGTCTTCTGGACTGAATAATATGTATTGAGATGACTGGTCAGTCCTTAGGTTTTCTTTTTCGAGGTATAAAACATAAGAAAAGTGACTGTTCTGGGAACTGAGGAGCTGGGAGGACAGGGAAGGCAGACCTGTGATCTCTTCTGGGTGAGGAATTACCAATATGGCAACAGTCACACACTGGCAGCTTAAGATTTTGGAAGGTTGGTAAGCTGACTTTCTTAGAGTTTATCAACATGCTTCTGTCACACAATCAGTAAACGTCAGAGATGGCACTTGGGCTGACTCCAAGGTTAACCCCCCCATGATACTGACTCAAACTGATTTCATCTTAATATTCTATTGAGTCAGTAAATCCAATCATAAATGCTTTGTCAAATGGATTTTAGAGGTGAATAGTATTAAGGGGGAAAAATGACTTTTGTCTTTCTTTTTTTTTCATTTTTCTAGTTGATTTTCAGCAATGAATATACCCAGGCAGAGGATCAGAATTGGCATCTGAAACATTTCTGCTGCTTTGACTGTGACTCCATTCTTGCTGGAGAAATCTACGTTATGGTTGATAACAAGCCCATATGCAAGCCATGTTATGTGAGGAATCATGCTGTGGTAAGAGATCTTTTGAGGCTAGAATTATGCCGAATATCCTAAAATGTAATAAAGTATACATAAATCTGTGAACTTGGGAACATAAAGCACACAGCTCTGAACAAGAAGCATGTGGCTTCTCTAAAAGGTCTTAATGAAGTGGTGTGGTGTGCCCAAGTAACTAAAATGGAAAGAACTTGTTGAATGGGAACCACTGTAGAGATCCCTCAGTGTTCTTAACCACAGTAGATAGAGTTTTAGGAAGAATTAATTTAAAGAATAGAATTCTATCCTTGGAACCCATTTATTTTATTTTATTTTATTTTATTTTTTTCATTTTAAACATTATTTTATTTGGTCATTTTCATACATTATTCATTGGAAACAAAGATCATTTTCTTTTCCTCCCCCTCCCCCCCCCAGCCGATGCACGATTTGTCTGGGTATCACATGTGCCCTTGCTCTGAACCCATTACCTTGTTGTTGGTATTTGGATTAGGGTGCTCATTTAGTGTCTCTCCTCGATAATGTCCCCTCAACCTCTGTAGTCAAGCAGTTGCTTTTCCTCGGTGTTTTTACTCCCTCAGTTTGTCCTCTGCTTGAGGATAGTTTTTTTTTTTCTCCTGGATCGCTGCAGATTGTTCAGGGACATTGTAAAAGCCATTAATGGAGAAGTCCATTACGTTCTCTTGTACCACAATGTGTCAGTCTGTGTATAATGTTTTCCTGGTTCTGCTCCTTTCACTCTGCATCACTTCCTGGAGGTCATTCCAGTTCACATGGAATTCCTCCATTTTATTATTCCTTTGAGCGCAATAGTATTCCATCAGCAACAGATACCACAATTTGTTCAGCCATTCCCCAATTGAAGGGCATCCCCTCGTTTTCCAGTTTTTTGCCACCACAAAGAGTGCAGCTATGAATATTCTTAGACAAGTCTTTTTCCTTATTATCTCTTTGGGGTACAAACCCAGTAGTGCTATAGCTGGATCAAAGGGCAGACAGTATTTTATCACCCTTTGGGCATAGTTCCAAATTGCCCTCCAGAATGGTTGGATCAATTCACAACTCCACCAGCAATGCATTAATGTCCTGACTTTGCCACATCCCCTCAAGCATTCATTACTTTCCTTTGCTGTTATGTTAGCCAATCTGCTAGGTGTGAGGTGATACCTCAGAGTTGTTTTGATTTGCACCTCTCTGATTGTAAGAGATTTAGAACACTTTTTCATGTGCTTGTTAATAGTTTTGATTCCCTCTATTATTTAATATTGTACTAGAAACACTAGCAGTAGCAATTAGAGAAGAAAAAGAAATTGAAGGTATTAAAATAGGCAATGAGGAGACCAAGCTGTCACTCTTTACGGATGATATGATGATTTACTTAAGGAATCCTAGAGAATCAACCAAAAAGTTAATCGAAATAATCAACAACTTTAGCAAAGTTGCAGGATACAAAATAAACCCACATAAGTCATCAGCATTTCTATATATCTCCAACCCAGTTCAGCAGCAAGAATTAGAAAGAGAAATTCTATTCAAAATTACCTTAGACAATATAAAATACTTAGGAATCTATCTGCCGAGACAAACACAGGAACTATATGAACACAACTACAAAACACTCTCCATACAATTAAAACTAGATCTAAACAATTGGAAAAACATTGATTACTCATGGATGGGACGAGCTAACATAATAAAAATGACCATCCTACCCAAACTTATCTATCTATTTAGTGCCATACCCATTGAACTACCAAAAAACTATTTTACTGAATTAGAGAAAACCATAACAAAGTTCATTTGGAAGAATAAAGGATCAAGGATATCCATGGAAATAATGAAAAAAAAATACAAAGGAAGGTGGTCTTGCAGTCCCAGATCTCAAACTATATTACAAAGCAGCAGTCATCAAAACAATTTGGTACTGGCTAAGAGACAGAAAGGAGGATCAGTGGGGTAAATGACCTCAGCAAGACAGTCTATGACAAACCCAAAGACCCCAGCTTTTGGGACAAAAATCCACTGTTTGATAAAAACTGCTGGGAAAATTGGAAAACAGTGTGGAAGAAAGATTAGGTTTGGATCAACACCTCACACCCTACACCAATATAAACTCAGAATGGGTGAATGACTTGAATATAAAGAAGGAAACTATAAGTAAATTAGGTGAACACCGAATAGTATACATGTCAGACCTTTGGGAAGGGAAAGATTTTAAAACCAAGCAAGACTTAGAAAGAATCACAAAATGCAAGATAAATAATTTTGACTACATCAAATTAAAAAGTTTTTGTACAAACAAAACCAATGTAACTAAAATTAGAAGGAAAGCAACAAATTGGAAACAATCTTCATAACAAAATCCTCTGACAAAGGTCTAATTACTCTAATCTATAAAGAGCTAAACCAGTTGTACAAAAAATCAAGCCATTCTCCAATTGAAAAATGGGCTTGGAACCCATTTATAACCACTGACTCATTCATATGTCAGAATCTACTCTGGTGAGTTCAAAGAGTATCATTTTGAGGTTGTAAATGAAGTTTTGTATATGGATTCTTGTCATTTATTATATCTGTACCATCTGGAATGTTCATTTTTAAAAATTAGGTGTATTCGGTGTCATTTCTCTTTCCCCAATGACAAAAATAAAAACAAACCCACTCTTATAATAAATATGCACTATCAAGCAAAATTAAACAAATAACAGCTCAATGAGTATCCTGACTCTATCACTTCTCTGTTAGAACCATCACTTGGAATTTGATTAAATATCTTGGCTATAAACAGATACTTTTGGTGATGGCTTGGGTTGCAAAAGAATTTAAAGTATTCAAGTCCACACTGATGAGACTTAAATATTCAAGTACTTCTATTATGATCTCCAAACCACTCATTTATGACTTCATAATCCACTATGAAGACAACTTTAATAGACTTCTAATATTAAAGATTACTAGCTTTAGTCTATTTTAGATAGTGTGTTCATTCCCTGAGCACACATGCACAAAAAGATGAAGCTCACTTCATGGCAGATAATTCAATTAATTGCATGTAGTTCAAGTAGTTTAATGTAACACAAATTCAAAACCTCAAAGCAAAGAGAAGAAAATGAGCTATTTCTTACAGCCTCCAGAATGGAAAATGATTCTTTCTTGAAGTTTCATCAGTTTTAGATCTCCAGTTCTGGTCAAATGTATGGAGCAGCTAAATGGTATGATGGAGAGAGTACCAGATCCGAAGTCAAGAAAGACTTGTCTCACTGAGTTAGAATCTGGTCTCAAACACTTGCTAGCTATGACCCTGAGGCAAATCACTTAACTTTGTTTGCCTCAGTTTCCTCATCTATAAAATAAACTGGAGAAGGAAATGGCAAAGTTCTCCAATTTCTTTGCCAATAAAATCTCAACTGGGGTCACAAAGAGTCAGACAGGAATCACAACACTGGAAGACAACTGAGCCAAAAGTGTACAAATGCAAAATAATGAAAGTAGTGGCAATAAGAAGGGGAAAGCTTTTAAGGTAACAGTAAAAAAAAAGGTCATCCTGGCAGGAAATAATAAGCACCACATTTCTGATGGTTACTCTAGATTTCCCAGGATATCCTAGGTTCTTCATGATATTAAAACATTTTCCAAAAGCTATTCTTCATAGTCCTAGTCCTCCTTACTGCCCTCTCAGGTTTTGTTCACTTTTTATAATTTTTTAATTTTTAAAATATTTTTCTATATTTACATATGTCATTTTCTTTCTCATCTCTTACCCCTCCCAGATCCAATAAGCATTTCCACTGGGATATAAAAATGTTATCACTAATACCTATTTCCATATTATTCATATTTTCAGTAGAGCAATCTTTTAAAACCAAAACCCAAGATCATATATCCAATATAAACAAATGATAAATCATTTGTTTTTCTTCTGTTTCTACTCCTGCAGTTTTTTTCTCTCGATGTGGATAGCATTCTTTCTCATAAATCTCTTGGGACTGTCTTGTATTAGTTAAGTCCATTGCATTTATTGTTCCACAATGTTTCACTTTGTATGTATAATGATCTCTTGGTTCTGCCCATTTCACTTTGCATCAGTTCATGGAATTTCTTCTAGTTCATATAGAAATCCTCCAGTTTTTCATTCCTTACAGTTCAATAGTATTCCATCACCATCAGATACCACAGTTTGTTCAGGCTTTCTCCAATTGAGGGACACCCCCTCATTTTCTAATTTTTTTTGCCACCACAAAGAGGATGGCTATGAATATTTTTGTCCAAATATTTTTTCTTATTATCTCTTTAGGGTTTTTGTTTCCTTTATAAGCCACACAAAAAGGTTTCACATTCCATTCATCACATGAAGGCATTCAGGTCCTTGAAAGGATGGGAAGTTTTAGTTTTGGCAAATCAGTAGTTCCAAATCAGATGTTTTAAAATAATTTTTAAATTTCTTTGCTGAAGAAAGCACAAGAAAAAAGACACTATAAATTAAATTTTTTAGCTTAGGCACTTAATTTTCAAGCTTTCTCAAACAGGTAAAGATAGGCAAAAGAATATAAGAAAACTCACTAACTAAATTATTACCAAAAGCATGTGCTAATCATGCTTACTTTTATAATTTTTATGAAATCTTTTATTCAGTTTATCAAAGATTTATTAAGCATCTACTATGTACAAGGCAGATCTAGACAGTCTGTACATATGTCAAGGGTGCCCTTGAAAATAGAAAGGATTAAGAAGCTTTCACAGATTTTAGTCAACAGTAGAAATTATCTTTAGTCACCTCGTTGTCTAAAAAGGAGAGCACAAAATCTTTCTGTTTATTATTTTTAAATTACAAAATAGTGTATGCCTCAGAGTAAGTACAGCCCAGCATTAAAGACTCTTCCAAAAGATATTTCTCATGAATATATTAAAATGATATAGGAATCCATTTTTTTTCCTAATTGAATCTCTAATTATCAATATCAAGTAAAGGATAAAAACAGAAATGGAAGGATTCTTTAGAGATGGAAAAATACCTGCTCCTATTTGCAAATGACATCATGGGGGTTGCATCAAGCTTCCAAATAACATGAGCCTCTTTCAGTGAGATTTATAGCCTTACAAGGGGTCAACTTTACAGTCTACACAGGAAAAAAACAAGTGGTTGAAGATGATTTATCACCAAGACATGCAGTTGTGTAGGCAGCCCATCTCTTATTACTTCATAAGGACATTCATCTTGAATAGCCTTACTGACTGCCTGTGAACTGGACACAAAATTTAATGAGCAGCAAAAGCCTATCCTGGATTATGATACCATTTTGGGGGGGACTGCATCATCCCATTTAGAATAAGCACAGTGACAATTCACAGTTGAATCCAGGACTGATTGGCAGTATTTTAGTTTTTTAGACCTGGACTGACTGGTTCATCCCAACTTGAGGGTGAACTAGTATCCCTCTCTTCCTAGCAGTTCACCAAATTTTGCCAACTTAATGGATGCATACAGTAAGCTTTACTCTTATTGCAGCCCAGAATTTTTGCATACAAGTAAGCCACTGGGCTTAGCCTCCCCTAGGAGAAGAGATTTTAGATATATACCACCATGCCTAGCTATGCAACATTTTCAACAATCCTTAGCATCTCTTTGACCAGAAAAGCTTTTATCTAGCATTTTCCTAATGATAAAGATACTAAATATTTGGCAAAAATCTCTGAACTTACTATAAACAAAAAAAGTAGAAGAGTATAAAAGTAACTACCAAACCTGCTTCTTTTCTCTGTAATTTTTTCTTAGAATAATCTAATTTAACATCTGGGAGATCTTAGATGAAAGGTATGATAAGGAAACAGTGGCCTTTTGCTACATTGCACAGCAGACCACATCAGTCATCAGACCTATGGTCACATAATCAACCATGGGCTCACTGTGTTTAATTTCACTTAAAAAAAAACAGAGTTTCACTAGAGCAACATGCTTCTAATGAAATGTCTCTTATGCAAATGTCAATTATCCAAAATCCTTGATAGATGGAATATTAGAAAGAACTTTGTTCGACAACCTTCTGATAATTCATATCAAATGAGGCATAAAACAAAGACTAGCTAACCAGAGGCATTTGCTATTGTCATGAGGAAGGTCCAGGACAGAGTCCAAAGAAAGGAAGGATTCCATGGAGATGGCAAAGACCTCCAGATGTTCCTGATTGTGAAAGGTTATACTGAGTGTATCAAGCCCCAGGACATTCAAGTGCCTCCCAAATAACCTAATTAACCATCTAAGAAAAACCAAACTGGTGAGGAATATCTCTTGTGGAAATTAAAGTATGCATTTGGATGGATAAACCATTAAACTTCTCTATAGGACATATGTCTTGGATGGATGCTGTATATAGTTAGTGAGGCAATCCCAGAATTAAATAGGAGGAGGAAGTGCATGGGCTGAATTGCATTTGGAATATTGTACGTTGTTTTGATAATAAGTCAAAACAAAGACCCATCTTTTAAGAGCTCTTTCATGATGCTGTATGGCTATAAGTTAATAGGATAATTAATGTTTGAAGAACTAAAGTCGAAGGTCATCCACTGGACACTTTAGAGGAGTTTGGTGAGGTTCTGCAGACTGTTAAAAATTATATAAATTGTAAAGGCATGCACTTTAGAGGCTATAATCAGAAAGATGCAAAATTGGAAAAAAAATATAAGCAAGAGCAAGGAATAACTGAAGGACAATCCACTTTCTCTATTAGTATCTATGCTGTGTTAAGACATATATCATATATATATATATATATATATGTACACATACACACACACACACACACACGCCACACACATTCAAACCCCAAGGCTGTTGGGTGGGCACCCTGTGGAGATTCACAAAGGTTGGGAAGACATAGAGAACTGGCAGCACCTCAGTACTCTCTCCTCTTTTGAAGTTTGCTCCATCTGAATGGATCATCCTATCCATAACTTGGTGACAGTTTTTATAAGTCCCCAATTCATATTCCCTCCTTTCCCAAGGGGTTCAAAGTTTTGTTGATACTATTCCATTACATCCTAACCTGTTCCTTTATGTTTGGGGTCATATTTATCCTCTCTTCTACCCCGCCAATAAAAATACACATTTCTCTCAATATAGTATTGGCTCCTTCCATGCTACCTAAAAACACAGCCTGGTCTCTCTCACACTTAAAAAAAGATCATTTGATCTTACTATTATTTCAAGTTATCATCCCTTTTATATTCAAACTTCTAGGGGAAAAAACACCCAAACTATTTTCTTTTTCTTCTTCTCAATTAATCCCGTGCAATTAGATCTCTGACCTCATTTCAGCCAAAACTTCTCTGTAATGCTCTCTTAATGCTCTCTTAATTACCAGATCCAATAACCTTTTAATCACGCTTCATCCTGCAGTATTTCACACTGCTGTCTCCTCTCTACTCCACAGATTTTTGTGACAATACTTTTATCTGGTTCTCCTATCTATGTGGACATTTCCTTTTAATCTCCTTTACTGGGGATCATCATCAATGTCCCACCCACCTGTGTACTTCAGCCTTGGCCCCTTTTCACTCCTCTCCCCACACTGTCTCTGTGATTTCACCAGTTCTCATTATTTATACACATCTTCCAGATCTCTCCAGCTTTAGCTTCTCTATTAAAAAAAACTACCTATTAAGGCCACCCTCTGGATGTCCTATGGGCACCCCATGTTCTACATAGCCAAGACAGAATTCATTATCTTGAGGCAGCAAGGTGGGACAAGAGACAGAGCCCTGGTCCTGGAATCTGGAAGAACTGACTTCCACTCTAGCCATAGATACTAGTTATGAGACCCTGGCTCAGTCATTTGTTTGCTTCACTTTCCTCAACTATAAAATGGGGATTATAATTGTACCTACCTCACTGGGTTGTTGTAAAGATCAAATAAGATATTTTTAAAGTGCTTAGCACAGACACTAGCCCATAGCAGATGCTATATAAGTGCATCCTTCCAAGTCACCCAGATTTGCTCATTCAGATTCAGTCTCAACACTTCCTCTTTCCCCACTCCTTC
The DNA here is from genome assembly GCF_027887165.1 of Monodelphis domestica. Lineage (NCBI taxonomy): Eukaryota > Metazoa > Chordata > Mammalia > Didelphimorphia > Didelphidae > Monodelphis > Monodelphis domestica. The sequence goes on from NC_077231.1 coordinate 183,708,772, forward strand.
CATAGCTCATCAGTTTTCAGCTCTCATCACTTCTACCTGCAGAGCATCTCTCACTTCTCTCCATTCTCAGAGGCATCTCCCTCATTCAGGTCCTAGACCTTCCTAGGCATTGTGATAGGTGCCAGTGTCCATTCTATCCTTCCCATAGCTGAAAAATTAATACTCTTAGAGCACAGGTTTAAGAATGTTAGTGCCTTTTCCAAGAAGACCAGTGATTCCAGTTATCATCTGTACCATAATGTACAAACTCCTCTAGGTGGCACTTAAAGCCCTTTACAATCTGGCTCCATCCTGTATCCCAAGCTTAATGTACATCATTCCCACTTGTGGATGCTACATTCAAGCCAGACTAGCCAAATGGCTATTTCCATATATAGCATCACATCTGTTTCTCTGCCATTGCTCAGCTTGTCCTCCTTGCCATGTAATACAAATCTAGCCCACCTAAACTGTGTTGGGCTTCCATTCTGAACATAGCTCATAGCAATGAGCTTTGGCTGAGTCTCAGTGACAGGAATCAGCCTAGCCATTTCCCCTTTTATACTGCAGAATCAATTGTGAAGCATCTACCGCACTAGTCTTTTTTTCTCACTCTCTAACTAGAGGGAGCAGAAAAGGACCACAAGATCCTTTAAGAGGTTTCACCTCTCTTAAGTGCTCAGTGATGCTGAAAGGCATTCGCTCCAACTGCAGTCTTTCTTCAGCCAACCAGCAACTTGCAAGCAAACCTTTTTTTGTCAGCAGCAGTTCCTGCTGCTCTTCTCTTTAAGCAATTCTGACAAAAGTTGTTTTTACCCCCTGCTATCGCTTTCCTTTTTTTTGGTTAGTTCCTCAACACACCAACCTTAGCCTTTGTCTCCTCTACCTCCCAGTTTCTTAAATTAGACCTTCCTAGTTCTGAATGACTTCCCTTTTACTTAAAAGCAGTTCACCAAAATTTCCCTGTGAAATCAGCAGTTTTAAAAATAATATTTTTGTCTCCAAATATATTTGTTAGTGATTATATGTTATATATCATATATAGAATTTCTTTTTTTGTATTTTTCCCTCTTAAGTTATAAAATACTCACATGGAAAATAGACGAAGGTACCATAATGCTCTATAGCTGTAAAGGCCTCAAAAAAAAAGTCTGTCTCATTTTATGTCCTTAAAACTGTTAATTTTCTGCCTTTTGAATTATCTGACTATTCATATTCGTGTGATATATCATTTACATCTTTCACAAGATAATTGTGTCTATTTTACTTCATAGTTCATTTTCTAACCAAAAAATGTTCAAATTCCATCTCTATGACATTTTAGCAATTTTTATTCAAAAAGAATATTCCTTTCCTATTCCTTTCAGAAATCAAAATGTTCATCTAAAAAAGTAAAAACATTTTACATCCATGTTTAAATATTTTCCTCTATATTTATGTACCTTTTAAAAGTCCTTTTTAGCACTAAACTGTGCCATATAAAAGGGGGGGGGGATAAGCCTTAAAATGCAGTTTTTCCCTCACCTCAGACTCACAGAATTTTTAGCTTAAACCCAACCCAAGTGCTGCCTCTATGTGAAGCCCATTCTTCATTTCCTAATGCTCTCCCCCTAGAAATAAATTTTATTGACTTACCTACATCCATATTTTTCCTCTCAATCCTAGTCCCCACTAATCCCATGTGTATAAATGGAGATTTTGAACCTTAGACTTCAATCCCCAGACGTTCTTGGTATTTCCCAGAATTCTCTATAATTTCTTCTGAGTCTCCACGTTGGCGAGATCACATTATTGGTATTTAACTGGTAGTAACACCTCCCACGCTCTCTTCCTTTGCAATGATGTATCAAGTATAATGGTAAGCTAAGTGTGGGGATTTTAAATGGGCTAATCAGCCATGGTCATGTACATGGTTTTTATTTTGTGTCTTCTTTATTCCTTGATGTCTAATGATCCTTAATAAACCTCATAAAATATAATGTTTTTATTATTAGAGATATAATTTAATTTTTATACATGTCAGCTTCCTGATATCAGGAAACATGAAAAAAATGTATCCCATTGCCTTGAATAGCATATGGAATATGTTATTTAATCATTCAGTTATACCCAACTCTTTGAAGGCTCCATTTGGGATTCTCTTTGCACAGATACTGAACTGGTTTGCCATTTCCTTCTCCAGTTCATTTTATAGCTGAAGAAACTGAGGCAAACAGAGTTAATCAATTTGCCCATATCCCAAAGCTAATTTTGTCTCTTTTGGAGAAGTTAATGGAAGTAATAATAGAACTTACCTCTCAGTAGTTACAAGGATCAAAAGAAATTATATTTGTAAGCAGAGTAGGTGCTATATGAATGTTCACTATTACTATCATCATTGTCATATCAATTAGATCATGGACCTAGCCAAGACTCAGGTCATTTTTGTGTTATCTTCTTATTTCAGGAAGTGACTCAAATTTTAATTATATTATCATCAGAAGCCCCATAACTAAAAGGATTTTCTTTATGCAAAGCCAGTCTCAAATATTGTCAGTCCATTTAAGCAAAATTTTTGATCACCCTTAATATTTTGAAGAAAATTTGTGGATAAATTTGAGTTGATGATATAAGATACTTTGGTGTCCACAAAGAATCCTTTAGTTCTCCTCTCAGAAGGAAAGCTAGGGATGGCTTCCCTTCCCTTGGTTAGTATGAAAGGTTCTTGGAAACTCTTTCTCTCTCTCTCTCTTAGCTATTTATTTATGTTTAATAAGATGAAAATAAGGATTAATAATAAGGAAACCATAACACTATCCAGGAACTGTCTCCACCCACCTGCTAAATCCACCTCAGGATAGAGTCTTCTGATCTTCCAGCTACACTAATATCTACACTGGCACTTGTTAAACCCTCAAACACTATCTGACTATAACTCTACCTAAATCCTTATTTAATTAACTTAATTTGGTATTCTCCAAGTATATATAAATTCAGTGAGTCCTAACTGACAATCTGGTAGCCTAGGTACCAGACCAACAGCTTCAATCTTCCTCCTTCTCCAAAACTGTTCTCCAGCAAAGCAGATCTATCAGCTTCTTCTGAGATATGACTTCTCTCAATCAGGAATGTAGAAACCCTCTTCAGATGGGATTCAGAGGTCTCTCTTCCTTTTCACCAACCAAGAGTAAAGTCACAGATGTTTGTCTTCAGCATCAGTCAGAGAAGCTCACTAACCTAAGCCCAGTCAGCGAGTGACCCAGTCAGAGTGAGAGCCCCAACTCCCAGAACTTTTTCCTGTGTTCTTTCTTCTAAGTTCTGGTCTCTGGTCTCACTGCTCTCTATGTTGTTTGTACCCTCAGGGATCTCTTTATCAAGTATCTTATTTTAATCAATATCCTAATTTCTTCAATACAATCTTCATTCAATGTTCTCTATAAAAACTATAGGATTTAATACATATTTTTATACAATACGGTTTGCCTAACTATGGCTGTAATTAAGCATAAAAATCCTTTTAAACTATCACTACAATTTACAGTTAACTACTGTGCATCGTAAACCAAATCTAGCACAATTCAGTCAGTAGAAAGCTGGTCTATTCAGGACATCTAGAGAATGTTTGCCTAGAATTAGAAGAAAAGCTAAATAATGCTTTTTTCCTATTTTTGTCATAATAGTCAAAGCTCATGGACTTTTCATTTTTTCTTATATATTTCTTTTAATTATTTTTATTTACAAATTCCCTTTTCCACCTATGAGAAGGCAAGAAATATGATGCATTATACATAAGGAGTCATGCAAAACATATTTCTAGATTAGTTGAAAAAAAAAACCCAAGAAAAATAAAGTGACATACTAACTGTAATATCGTACAATGATCAACTGTGAAAAACGTCATGATTCTCAATGATATAATGGTCTGGGACTGTTCTGAAGGACTTATAACAAAGAATGCTATCCACATTCAGAGAAAATTGTTGGAGTCAGATCCAGATCAAAGCATCCTATCTTTCACAGTAGTTTATTTCTGGTGTTATTTGGGGGTTTTGGTTTTATATGAATATTCTCCTACCACAATGACCAACATGGAAGTATGTTTTGCATGATAATACATGTATAATCCAGATCGAATTGCTTACTATCTGTGAGAAGGGGAAAGGAAGAGAGGGAAGGAGACAATTTAGATCTTATAACTTCAGGAAATGTATGTTGCAAATTGTTGTTACATGTAATTGGGAAAAAATTCTTTTAATAAAAAAGAAAACATTTTTTAAAAGAAAAAAAAGAAAGTGACAAAAATACATGTTTCAAACTGTATTCAGAATTTATCAGTTATCTCTCTGGAAATATTTAGAATTTTTCATCGGGTCCTTTTGAATTTTTGTGGATCATTATATTAATTAGAGTTACTAACAGTCTTTTATAGTTGAATATCATAATATTGCTGTTACTGTGTATAGTCTTTTCCCAGTTCTGCTCACTTCACTTTGTATTAACTCGTGTTATTTTTTTCCACATCTTCCCCAAACCACTTCATCATTTCTCATGGCAGAATAGCATCTCATCACCATCATAATACCTCAGTTTGTTCAACTGTTCCCCATTTGATGGACACTCTCTCAGTGTTCAATTCTTTGCCACTATACAAAGAAAAGCTCATGGAATTTCAAGGAGTGTTTCTGCCCAAGCTTTTACAAGGTTTTCTATAGTTGAGTATCTCTTTTGGACTTGAGGAAGACAAATGTATTATTTACCTCTTGCTAAAATCTGAGTCACAAGTTTAAGATATTATTGTGTTAATTGGGTTGAATTTCTTTTTCTTTTCTCTGTTCAACAGATTTGTCAAGGATGCCATAATGCAATTGATCCAGAAGTACAAAGAGTGACTTATAACAATTTTAATTGGCATGCTACCGAAGAGTGCTTTCTCTGTTCCTGTTGCAGCAAGTGTCTGATTGGTCAGAAGTTTATTCCAATAGAAGCAATGCTTTTCTGTTCAGTAGAATGTAAAAAGATGATGATGTCTTAAAGAGAAAGTGCTAGGTAATTCTGAGCCATTGCTTTCTTCTAAAGTGGTCTACATTTCTACTGTAAAATGGAATTTGGGCATTTGGAAAAATAAAAAAGAGGGGAAAAAGCCTATAATAAGTTGAGAAAAAAACTTTTTTTCTATTTCCCTTTCCTCTTTTTCTTTTTCAGTCTTTACTTTCATTTTTTTAGAAATTGTATTAAGCACATTCTATTCTGGGGTTGGCATATCTGACTTGAGAAGGCCAACTCTATCTCTGTTTCTTTTTCTTACTTTTTTAAGATTGAAAAGAAACAAATTTAAAATTAATGAAGAATATGTATAGATTCTCTGCACCCCTTTTTATTCTACTTTCTGGTGGGTGCAATAATGAGCTTTTCTGATGGTGGGGGAATACACTGAAGGATACAAAGTGCTTATTAAACAAACATCTCAGAAAAATGTGTAGCTGTCATTTATTTCTAGACCTTGTATATTCACTGCTCAGTGATGAATTATTTTCTTGGTTGTCTTGATCATTCCTTTTTTTTCTGTTTTCTTGCTCAATCTCACATCTCTAGTAAAGTAAAAATTCCTCTAGTCAATGACGTGCCCTTGATCTGTGGATATTGTTTGTTTGGTGGTTGTGCATGTAATATAAAATTGACCACTTTTCAACTCTTTATAGATAGATCTTTGAAATTTTTTTAAGGTGATGTGGTTTGAGTTTCAGATATTCAGTTAGAGCATATGTTGTCAATTCTAGAACATCTGCGTATATATCTCAAGGTATACTGTGGAGCCAAGAGAACTTGTGAAATGTGTTAATTGCAGTTGGCAGATTTTGGATTTGCTAAACCCTTAAATGTTTTTCTTTTTTTTCCCCAAATGATAACTGTTCTGTGACAGTTGTAATCATGCTTATTGGTATACCTAATTTCCTTTTCCCCAAAAGACTCCCTCTTAAATAAATATTACAATCAATTACCTAGGTTATTATTTTACAAAAGCATCCAAATTATCCATACCTTAGTGTGTGTTTATGCATGTGTATCCAAAATAAAAAAAACAAATCTTTGATCAATTTAATGGTTGTATATATTTTATTCTCATCTGTTTAGCAGGGGGAAAAAAAAACTGCTGCAACTCTGCCTGTTTTACAGCAGGGGTCAGTATCTCCAAAGACTAAAGACATCTTGTTTTTTTAAAAATGAGTCAGCTGCTGCTGTTGCTCAAAATAGGACAATACTTGGATTATTCAGAGTGAGAAAGTGTCAAGTTTAATAACAAATGAGCAAAGGACTTCAAGTCATCAATGTTTGGTTGCTTAGGAATTATAATTATCTTGCTTGAAGATAGAGTTAAGAGCTAAATTTCTTATTCAGGGAGCCAGGGTACAGGATTTTGGTAGTGAACTTAATAAGGTCTTCGGGATTCTCAAATTCTCTGTTCTCAGTTCTCTTTTATATGCTTACAAATGACTGAGGTCCCCAAAGAGCTTTTGTTTGTGTAAGTCATATCTGCCATTATACTCCATTAAGAATTTGAAATTTTTAGTATTAGTATGAAGATAGTTCTGATCTTGTGGACCCTCTGAAAGGTCACGAGACCATACTTTGGGAAAAATTGATCAAATTCAACCACCTCATTTTATAGATGAAGAAACTGAGCCCCATAAAAGTTAAATGTTTTTTCATTCAAAATCCATCAAGATTTGTGGGTTTCTGTAACTATTCTATGACGGCTCCTAATTGCTACTTTTGTACAATAGTGACAACTTTGCTTCTACATAAAACTTTTAAAATGAATTTTCAATATTTTTCTTGTTGAGTTCCAAGGCCAATAGAAAATTGGACCTTTCTGCATAAAGAAAATTCTAGAATGTTAGAACTACAGAAGACCTTAGAGACCATTTAACCCTGACCCTGCCTCATTTTGTAAATTAGAAAACTCATTCAGAATGTTGAAATGATTTTTTTCACATCCATATTAGCCACATCTACTCTAAAATAGGTTTCTATATAATACATTTTTTTTGGAAAATATCATTAATGGCCTATATTCCTCTGGGGAAAGGACAGAAAGCTGATCTTATAACTAATCAGAATCTTTTTCTTCCATTAACTAAAGCATCTATTCCTCTCTGAACATAGTGAGGGCACTTTGCTTCTATATCATGAATATCACAATAGAGTTTCCTGGAAAGGACCCTAAAGGGCAGTAAATCTATAGAATTGCTTTTACAACAAGGTCTCTTAACCTGAGGTCCATTAATGTTACAATATTCATTTAATACCAATTCTAATATAATTTTAAAATAATTCCACATATTTTATTTATTAATTCCAAATTCTATCCTGATGAGAGATTCATTAATTTTACCAGACTGCCAAAGAGGTCCCAGGCAGAAAAAAATCCAAGGCATAAAGAATCCCTGTTCTACAAAATCTCCAACAAGTGGGGAGGAAGTAGTTCCAAAGTAGTGTAATTGACCGTGTCAGAATAAGTGATTAAAAAGTAACTGACTTCTTTTATGTCATATGACAATTTTCTTATCCATGTACTAGATCAGTAACTTGTCCATGACTTATAGGGAGTTTCTTGGGCAGTTGAGAGGGTGACATGTCCAAGGGTACATAACATCTTGTCAGAGACAGGACTCAAACCCAGGTCTTCCTGACCCTGACATTGGCCCTCTTTTCCATTGAGTTAGTCAGTGTACTATTTGATGATACTTCTGAAGAATAATAGCAGGTCAACCCATTCATGCCTATGTAGACCTCAACAGGGTCCAGTTGGCCTACTGACCCAAACTAGAAGTTGTGGCAATAAAACTGTTAATAGGTCCTGAGTAAATCTCTATATTTAGCAGGATAGTCAAGTAAAATGAGGGCTTGTTAGGTATATGACTAATATTTGCTTTTCCCTTAGGGCGATTAAAAAACTATTTTAAATAATATTTTATATTATAATCATATCTTATATATTTACATATAATTATAATATATACTAATAGAAAAAATAGTTTCATATAAACACTTCAGTATTACTCACAGGTAGGGGTTTCAACTATACTAGGAAAGAAAACCATTAAAATAAAATATTAATTGACTTATTTGTAGCACTGTAAGGTTATAAGAATAAATGAGAAATATTATGCAGCCATTATTAGCTCCATTTTACAGGTTTAGGAAATGGAAGCCTAATAGGCTAAGTCATTTGTCAGCATTTCATAGCTAATGAATTTGAACCCAGGTCTTAACTTCCAGCAATTTATCCACTGTGTCACTAACTGAACTAAACAAAACTTAATAAATCCCTGCAAACTATGGCTGAAAAGGCATTCAACTTTTATAACAGAACCAGTAAAATCCAAATGTTCTCTCAACTGCAAGCTAAATCTAATTTTTATTCGATTGAGTCTATGAGAAACAAGAATAATGGCATCATTGGAAAAAAACGCCTTTGAATTATTTTGGTTATTTCTTTTAAATTTATTTTTTTATTTTAAAATATTTTTCCATGTTTCTTTGATTCATTTTCTTTCCTTGCCCCCCTCCCAGAGAAGACAAGCAATTCCACTGGGTTGTACACATGTTATTCCTTGATACCTTTTTCCATCTTATTCATTTTTGTTATAGAGCGATTGACTATTTGTTTTAAATACTAGTAACTGACATGTAAAACAACATAGTTAAAAATTCAGCTGGGATTGAGGCAGGAGAAAAGACTGGCTGACTAGCCACCAGGAATATTAGGAGGGAAGAAGGTTTTGTTTTACATATGAAATAATATGCTCTGCTAAGTATAGCTCCCTGGAAGCAGCAAGTATCTTACTCTGTCCCGAATACTTAAAATTTTCTGATCCAGAATCATCTTCATTTGGCTGACACTAAATTTCCCTCTTGATTTTTTCCCCTCTTACTTCAGGTTTCAAATGCCAAATTCTAGATTTATCTTGGGCATCCGTATCAGGGAGTTCCAATAAGCTAAAAACCTTCATCAAAATGAAAAGTCTCTTTAAGAATATCCAGTAGGAGGGAGAGATGTTTCCAAGCAAAGGAGCAAAAGTGAATACCATCATCTTACCTTTGGATTACACTGCTGTAATAGTTTCCCAGCTATTCTGACTGCTTCCAGTCCATACCTTCTTCAAAGCATCCTCCACACACCTGCCAAAATAATCTGCTTAAGTCATAGATGTGACAGTGGCACTACCCTGCTCAAAAATGCTAGTGGCTCCCCCCTTCCCTACAGGACAAAATACAGAATCCTTAGTCTGGCATTTAAAGCCTTCCACTGTCTGAACCTAGGTGGTGGTATGTAGAGTCCAGCCTTGAAATCAAGAAAAATCATCTGTGAGTTTCAAAACCAGCTTCAAACACTTCCTAACTGTGTGACCTTGGACAAGGCACTTAATCCAGTTTGCTTCTAAGTTCATCTGTCAAATGAGCTGCAGAAGGAAATGAAAAACCACTCCAGTATCTTTGCCAAGAAACCCCAAATTGGGCCACAAGAAGTTAGACACCACAAAAAAATGATTGAACAGTAAACAATCTGGCAGCCTACCACACTTTAGTCTTTTTTCATACAACTTCCTTTTACAATCTCTCCATTTTAACCATTCCCCAACTCTTGTCTCCCAGGATTTACACAAGCTGTGCTCCATGTTTTTACAGTGTTGCCCATCTTCTCTCCTTTCCAGAATCCTCGTCCAAGAAGCCATATCTGATTCCCACCCTCTCCCCTTAATACTTTCTCCTCAGTTTACCTTATTTATTGTTGTTCAGTCATTTCAGTCATGATCTGGAAGCCTACCACACTTTAGTCTTTTTTCATACAACTTCCTTTTACAGTCTCTCCATTTTAACCATTCCCCAACTCTTGCCTCCCAGGATTTACACAAGCTGTGCTCCATGTTTTTACAGTGTTGCCCATCTTCTCTCCTTTCCAGAATCCTCGTCCAAGAAGCCATCTCTGATTCCCACCCTCTCCCCTTAATACTTTCTCCTCAGTTTACCTTATTTATTGTTGTTCAGTCATTTCAGTCATGTACGAATTTTTGTGACTTTGTATGGAGTTTTCTTGGCAAAGATACTGGGGTAGTTTGCCATTTACCTTGTATTCTACTTTTATGGGTACATGTCGTGTTTCTCCATCTAGAGAAGAACTTTTTGAAGGCAGGGACCCTTTCCTCAGTATATCTGTATCCCCAGAGCCTTATTTGGAAAATGTTTATTAAATTAAATCTTCAATATCACCATATAAGTACAACTCTCAGGTCCATTTGACAGATTGGAGATTTCTGGGGTTCATTCATTGAAACTCTGAACTCCACATAGATCCTTGGCCATTTGATTACTCATTTTCCACATAAGGGTCATTTTCTCCATTAGAGCTCCTTTCCACAAATTAGACCAAAGAATATTTCCCAAAGCAAGGAGAATGAGCTTGGCGGGTTCTAGTTCCCTTGAACAGTTTCCAACTTCTTCCAAATGGGGAAGATCTGGTATCAGAGGGGGGTGCCCTTAGCCAAATTAAAGAGTTGGAAGCAACCTCAAAGGCTAACTAATCCAACTTGTACCTCATGCAGAACTCTTAAAATAATCCTAAAAATAATTTTCCAACTTCAACCGAAGAGATTTAGTGAAGGAGAATCCACTACCCTCTGAGACTAAGGTTCTACTTTGCAACAGCTCTAATTGTTACATTGATCCATAAATTGAAATGTAATTCATCTCTCTGCCACTTCTTACCCACCATTCCTAATTCTTTCCCTTAGAGTTTAACAGAAAAAGTTTAATTCCCTTCAGTAGAGCAGCCCATTGCACACTTGAAAATTGCCATCATGTCCTTTCCCCAAATGGGGGCAGCTAGGGGGCACAGTACAGAGAATGCTGGGCCTGGAATCAGAAAGACCTAATTTCAAACCTAGCCTCAGATACTTATGAGGTGTGTGAACCTTGGGTGGGGGGGGGAAATCATTTGCCTCAGTTTCCCCACATGTAAATTGAGCTGGAGAAAGAAATGAGAAGCCTCTCCAGAATCTTTGTCTAAAGAACCCCAAATGGGACCACAAAGAGTTGGACATGCCTGAAATGACTGAACAACATCCTCCAAAATATTCTCTTCTTCAGGCTAAATAAAACAAAATGAAACGAACCCCAAACTAGAAAATTTGGCTTTTCTCGTTTGAATTCTTTCCAGTCTATCGTTGTCCTCCTCATCATGTGAAACTAAACACCAGGATGCAGAGGAGGGCAGAGTGCAGCGGATCCCTCAGGGCATGCACCTCTTCATCCCCAGGTCTCATGACCCTTTTCTGCCTGCACATCACTCTTGTGACTCATAGTGGACTTGCTCCCCACGGAAGCATTCAGAGTCTTTGTGTAAAAGCTTGCGTCGAGGCTGGCCCCACTCCAGCTCCCGTTGGCGAGATGGTTACTCTGAACTCATGATAAAACTTTCCATTCATCTTGTGCGATCCTGTGATCCTCCTTTGAAGCTCCCCAGGTGTGTGTCATCTGCAGATGTGATGAGATGCCATGTGTGACTTCCTTTAAGTTACTGATAAAAATCAGTGAACAAATGTCCCAAAATTGAGCGGTGGGTCCAGTTTATGTGGTATTGTTTCTGGTGAGTTACCAGGCAGAGGGAGAAAGAAATCAATCCCTAACTGCAAGGGTGTGACCAAGGAGAGTATTCAGGTAAATGAAATTCAGGTAACAAAGCAAGTTACGCTTTATTAATAAAAACAAATCAAATAATTTCACATAAAAGCATGCCTATTTGGCTCCTTAGTGAATTCTCATGAAAATATTTCTTACTCAATTTGAGTTTTTATTAGGCATTATGGGCAGATAGAAGGGCAGGTCTGAAGTCAGGAAAACATCTTTGTGGGTTCAAACCCAACCTCAGACACTTCCTAGCTTTATGACCCTGGCCAAGTCACTTAACCACATTTGCTTCAATTCCTCATTTATAAAATAAAAGAAAAGGAAATGTCAAACCACTCCCTAAAGCTTGCCAAGAAAATCACAAATGGGGTCATAAAGAGTTGGACATAACTAAAATGACTTAATGACAACATCAACAAACTAGGCAACTTTTTAAAAAATCTTACCTCCCATCTTAGAATCAACACTAGATATTGTTTCCAAAGCAGAAGAGTGGTGAAGGCTAGGCAATGGGGGTCAAGTGACTTGCCCAGGGTCACACAGCTAGAAAGTGTCTGAGGTCAGATTTGAACCCAGGACCTCTTGTCTCTAGGTCTGGCTCTCAATCCACTGAGGCACCCAGCTGCCCCCAAATTTAGGCAATTTAAAGACTAGGAAGAGGAATGAGCTTGTGTCTTTGCCATTGTACTCCTGCCATTTCCTAGAAAAGATTATATGCTAATAAACCTACAGCTAGAAGAGACCATCTAAACCAAACTAATTTTGTAGATAAGGAAACTGAGGCACAGAGTGGTAAATTACACAAGGTCCTAAAGGTAGTGCCAGATGCTAGATTGGAATTTTTTCACGCAACATTGCCTTCCATAAGATATACCAACCCCCAGAATAAAAAAGCACAAGAGAAGTGCACCATATCATTTGGATTAAAAGGGAAGATTTCAAGAAAAAAGATATTTGAGCCAATATTAGGATGGATAGATGGACAGGAAATGGATGGACAGAGGTGGGTAGTATGAGAGGACAGGTATGCCAGCTACTCTGATTAGTCTAGACCCATGAATGGACCCTTGAAGGCATAAGTGGGGGATAAGGTTGGAAATGTGGATTGGGGGCAAATCATGGAAAGTCTGAAGTGGGAACTGTATTAGCTAACTGGGGAATAATCAATGTTTTTTTTTTTTTTTTTAGCACAAAAGGGCTGGAAAGAAAGCTTGGCATGATTGGTATTGTCTGCAAAGAAGCTTAATCTGACAGGAATACACATGGTAGACTGGAGTGGGGAAAGACTGGAAAGGCGAGAGAGGTCAGTTAAGAAACTCAGAGTAGGGGGCAGCTGGGCTGCTCAGTGGATTGAGAGCCAAACTTTGGTACCCTGGGCAAGTCATTTGAATCCCATTGCCCAGCTGTTACCACTCTTTTGCCCTCGAACCAGGATTGGTTCTAAAATGAAAGGTAATGGTTTTAAAAAAAGAAACCATCAAAGTAATGTAGGTGAAGATTAAGGACTGGCACACAAGTGATAGTTACTGAAACGATTCATAGATTTTTCTTGGGATGCTTGGATTTTAAATATCACTTGAGGATGAATAGATTTCTACTACAGAATCACAATAAAGAACCCCCTCATAGAAATCTCTTAGATTTATCTAGCCTTTGCATTTGGCATAGTTTAAAGTCATGTGTGGGTTTTTTTTTCCCTTTAGCTGAATTCCTGAGTTGCCAAGTACAAGTCTCCCAGTTTGAATTTAGCGAAATGGGACTGAAGTATTTCAAATACAGGAGTTTCTTTATTTTCTCACCCAAGAGGAATTTAAAGTTCATCCAATTTGGCCATGGTTACTAGGGAGAAAACACCCAGGATGAAGAAATGCATACCTTTTATTTTTTTTTTAATTCAACAGCGTATTTCAACTTGTCTTTGGGATATTTATTTAAATACCAGAAAAACATATTACTGTATGTATGTTCATGTAAGAAAATAACAATGGATGAAATATAAAAGCATCTGGGTTCAAATCCTGCCTTTACCACTTAACTATGTGATCTTGGGGAAATCTTTTATACTAGGCTAGGTCTTAGTTCCCTCATCTTTAAAACCAAAGGTTGGACTCTGTGGCTTCTAAGGTCTCTCCCAGGTCTAAATTGATGATCCTCTGGTTCTGTTTTCTGTGAACTGAGTATTTCGCACCCCTGTCAAGACTTACCTACTCATTGTCTGATTTTAATGGATTAATGCCAAACATTTGGGCTTAAATGAAATATTGCAAATAAATTATCATATAAAATGTCTTTCAAATGGCATTGCAATCATCATCATCATCATTATCATCATTATAATTTTCATTATTAAACTAGAGCACTTTCCTTTGTGGGTATACATGGTTTGGATCAATGGAATTTAATATATTTATTAGTGATTATTTTGCACGTATGTCTAATTTCAAAATTCTACCCCAGTTCAAAGTTTACGCTCAGGGAAAGGTCGAGAGCTCAAGCTTGAGTGTCTTTGCCCAATTATTTTCATCATTAATGGAGAAAAGATTTCTTCATCATTAATGGAGAAAAGATGTTCAGACCCTTACAGAAGGATACTCTCAGCAAGATGCTGTTACATTTGTACTTGCTTTTTGACATATTTTCTTAGAAGACTATTTAGTGATACTGACATTTACCAAGATCTGTTATGGATTTCCCCCCTTTTGCTACCCTTCTCCAGAACATCTAGACCTTGAGACAAAGAAAACCATTCCAAATTACCTTTCCTGGAACTAGATATTGTTGAGTAAGGATGATATGAGTTGACTTTTCAATATATATTTGGATAAGTAGTGATGCTTGTTGGTAAAGTGAGTATGAGCCCTGGGAGGTAGGAGATCTGGGAGCTTGTCTCAGATCTAGACTTGGGGAAAATCACTGAATTTTCCTGGGCTTCAGTTTCCTCTTCAATAAAACCAGGCAAGTGGAAGTGATAATATTTCAATTCCCCTCTGACTCTATTCTTGTTTACAAAGGAATTTTTAGACAGGTGAAGAATCAGAAAAAGATTTCAGCTTAGTCTTTAAGATCTGTGAGTTCTTGGGCCAGAAATTTAACCATAGCTCTGAGAACTTTGGCTATGAAGTAGTAATAATAGTAGTAGCACTACACACCTCATACAATTGGTGGGAGGATAAAATGAAAGAATTAAGTGCATTGCAAAACTTAGTTTCTTCTTATTATCATTATAAAATCTTTGAATTATTTTTACCATTGAATGAATAATGATCAATAGAGAGGTGCAATATGGATGATTTCACTGGAACTTTATTGTTTGTTTTGTTTGATTTTTGCTATTTATCAGCTTGATTCTTCAAATAACCTCCTATTTATAATCCAGACATAGCCTATTCGACTGGGACAGTTCCCATGGAACTTGGTCCTTACTGAAGAACATGTACTTTGAAATGATGCAGCCGTCCCTGGAGTCATAAAGACCCAAATCCAAATCTGACCTTGGGCACTTACTAGCTATGTGGCTCTGGACAAGTCACTTTTAACCTCTGTTTTCTTTGGTTTCCTCATCTGTAAAATGAGGATAACAATACCACCTGCTTTCCAGGGTTGTTGTAAGGATCAAATGAGAGAATATTTTCAAAGGGCTCAACACAATTCCTGGCACATAGTAGGTACTACATAAATGCTAGTGATTGTAGTTTGAAAGTATCTGGAAAATGCCAATGTTCCTAGAATATGGTTATGGAAAAGATATTCAGCATAAGTTAAAGAAGCAGTGGAGTAACATCATATAAAAAGATAATGCTGAGGAAATCCAGGGATCAAAGAAGAAACTAAACTTGGTAGAGTCTGGGTGAAAAATCTAGGGAGGTAAGAAAGAACCAATGATTTTCTGAAAGACCATATAATAAGAAAAAAAGGAAATAGAGAAGTAGTTTAGGACATAGACCATAAGTCTGAAAACGAAGCTTGATGTAGCCAGATGGAGCTCTTCAACTATATTTCTGCAGGAATATTTCTTCTACTGAAGTCAGAGTAGTTATTAAATTGTTGATTTGCCAAAATGACAATTTCATACTTTTCATTTATTTTTCCCAATGACATGTAAAGACAATTTGTGACATTTCTTTTCTAAAAGGTTATGTTCTTAATTCTCTAATTCTCTCTCTCTCTCTCTCTTTCTCTCTCTCTCTCTCTCTCTTTCTCTCTCTCTCTCTCTTTCTCTCTCTCTCTCTTTCTCTCTCTCTCTCTCTCTGTCTCTCTCTCCTCTCCCCTCCTTTAAATGGAAAGCAATTTGATGTAGGTTATACATGTATAGATCATGTAAAACATGTTTTCATATTGGTCATGTTGTGTAAGACATTTTAAAAATACAAAAAAATAAAGTGAAAAGTTGTATGCTTTGACCTGAAGTTAGACTCCTTCAGTTCTTTTTCTGGAAGTGGGTAGACTTTTTCATCATAAGTCTTTTGGAGTTATCTTGGATTTTATTCTTGAAAAGCTGGAGAGAGTGATTATAAGAGATGCTGAACTGGTACTTTATTTTATAGGATCATAGATTTAGAGCTCATTTTATATATAAAGAAACAGATTCTAGTTTTCCATTAAGTCACGGTGTTTCCACATTCACCATAAATATATGAATAATTGGCTATATGGTTTTTATTTTAAGTACTCCAAAGAGGCAGAAATAATTAACTAATTAACTTTTTAAATATATATTATTACCTTCTATTTTAGAATCTTTAATATATATCATTTTATATATTTAAATATATATTTATTTACATATTTTACTTTTAATATATATTACTGCCTTAATATATGATTACCTTCCATCTTAGAATCAACATTGTTTATTAGTTCCAAGGCAGAAGACTGTTAAGGGCTAGGAAATGGGAGTTAAATGACTTTACCGAGGGACACACAGCTAGGAAGTGTTTGAGACTAGATTTGAACCCAGGACCTCCCATGTCTAGGTCTAACTATCAATCCCCTGAGCCACCTAGCTGCCCCCCCCACACACACACAATTATCTTTTGAAGAAGCTCATTCCACTTTTAGATTGGTTTGATTACTAGGAAGGTTTTTCTACATCAAGTCTAAATCTCCCTCCCTTTCATTTCCTTCCATTTCTTTGTGTGAATAACGATGATGATGATGATGATGATAACTGACATTTCATTAGTGCTTTAAGCTTCTCAAAGTATTTCCTATGCATTATGTCAAATAATCGTTGGAAAATAGTTAGTACAGATAGTATTCTGATAACTTTACAGATGAACTTGAGGAGCAGAGGGGTTATCTATTGGAGTCATGCATCTAGGAAGTGTCAAAGACAAGATTTCATCCCAGGTCTACCATTGTCCAAGGAAAACTCAACACTTGCTCCGTCAAGCAGAACAAGTAGAATTTTTCTCTACCTGTCCTGAAATATAGCCCTTTAAAGACGGATGTCCCGTTCTCTCCTGAGTCTTATATTCTCCAGAAACAACTTCTTAAGCTCTTCTCACCTGCCCTGAGACTTTTCCCTTCCTGGTATAATAAACTCCTGTTTTAGATTGTCATTCCCATGTAGAATATATGCTCCTGGAGCCTTGAGACTGTGTCACTTTCATATTTCTAACCCTGTTACTTAGTGTTTAAAATAGAGTGCTTAATAAAGACTTTTTCACCCATTCAGTCTTTGTATACAGCATGATTTCAAAGCCCTTTACCATCCATGCCATGCATTTAGATTTTCTACATCCTAAAATGGGATATCCGGCATACACTTCAGATGTACACGATTTAACCTTAATGTTATAGTGCAGAGCCCTCTACCCTGTGGTCATAGTTTAATACTGATTGACTAATTTATTCTGTAGCTCCTGAGATTTGGTGGACACTTTAGGGTACAGGAACTCAGAAACACGACCTGAAGCATCTGCAATCGATTGCTCAAAAGCCAGATGCATAACCACCTCTTCATCAAAGCCACATATATTCTATTCATTTCTAACTGTGTAAGAAAACCGTATGGGATTTTGATACCTGGAAAATGTTATTCTAAGAATAAATTTGTTAATATTTAAAGCATTTATGTTGGATTTCCTGTGGGTAATGGAGTCTGTGCTGAGCAGCTATAGAGATGAATGATTCCCCTCATTAAATCTAGTTACTGCCAATATTCACTTGATTATTTTCAGCATAGCCAGGTGGAGTAACTCAGAAAAGACTTGCCGGTGAACTATGATAACCTTCACTTATGATTGTGGCAGGCTTAACAAGTTGTTCAAATGTTCCAAATGGCATTTAAGGGGGAAAACCCCCCAAGAACTGTGCAATACTAGTTGTGGTGTTAACACAAAAAGGAAGTTAAGATTTATGTGAGATATCCATTGGAAGTGTGTTTATATGAAGTGTGACCCTACTATCAATTTTAAAAAATTAAAGTCTATCCTGATCCTTAAGTATACTTTACTGCCATTTACAACAACCATAAAGTATTTGTTACAATTTTGAAGTTTCCAAACGTGAAATATTATATGGAGTTTTACAAATTCCTTCATGACATAATATAGTTTCATGGATTTTCCGTGTACAAAAATGCACGACTTAGAACATAAGCATGTATAGAGTTCTGGCCAACTCTCACCCCAGGATGTACTAGGACACCCAGTAACACTCAGCTTGTGTTCTATACATGCCTTCCCCTTGGAGCAAAGCTCTACTGAAGAGTCAGATGGACTGGCCATCACCAAATCTGCACTTGAAACATTTTAAAATGTTAAGACTTATCTAGGTTTGATCAATAAAGATCTAACAATAAAGCCCCTGATAATCCCAAGTGTACTTCAATCCACTCTGAGGTACTGGAGTAGGAATTCAGTTAAGTATCAATATGCCCATTCATTCATTCATTCATTCATTCATTCGTTTGTTTGTTTGTTTGTTTATTCATTCATTCATTCATTCATTCATTCATTCATTCATTCATTCATTTATTTATTTACAGATGAACAAATTGAAGTCTACATGTTGGAGATTATTCTCATGCCCAGGTGTCTAGACTTTGCTTAATCCATTGCTTATTTTACCCTACCTCCTCATAAGAAAATCCATTCCATTTTGGGAGAATTCTAAGTATCATTCTTCCTTATCTGCCTCTAATAATAGCAAGTATTTATAGTATTTTTAAGGTTGGCAATGCACTTTAAAAAATTTTCATTTTTATCTTCACAACAGCATTGGGAGTTTGCTACTTGTACTATCCCTACCTTGTAGATGAGGTGTTAAATGATTTAGCCAGGGTTAAATCATTAGTAAGTATCTGAGACCTAAGGGAACTCACATATTCTTGACTCAGGGTCCCTTGTACTATTCCTTGCACCTCTTAGCTTGCCGTCAGTAGCTTCTTTTTTTAAATTCACCCTTACCTTCTGTCTTGAGATCAGTACTGTGTATTAGCTCCAAGGTAGAAGAGCGGTAAGGACTAGGTAAATAACGGGGGTTAAGTTGCCCAGGATAATACTTCTAGGAAGCAAATTTGAACCCAGGACCTCTCATCTTTAGACCTGGCTCCCAATCCATTGGGCAACTGAGCTCACCCCCTCCTCCCAATAGTTTCTCCTCACTAGTGCTAGTTTGTATCTTTAGAACTATATCGAACAAGCATAAAAACTGTCTTGGTATTATTTACCCATATTTATCTTATCTCAAATACTTCTCTCTTCCAAACTAAATAAATTCCTTCAACAATTTTTCCTGATAATTTCATTCTTCTCCCCACCCTGACCATTCTCTCCTGGACATTTAGTTTATCAATATTACTATAAAAATGTGGCCCCCAGAGAGAACAAATAGTTCTAGCTATGGTCTGGCCATTGAAGGGTGAGACTCTGCTTTCTTGGAGTGGAAACTTCAATATATGAATTTCCTTAAAAAAGGAAATATTCCCAGCATGAGTACAGGTCACAAACCATCTATGCTTCTCCTGTTTGTGATTCCTGACAATATTTCCTCATAAATCCTTTGTAGGTCTACCCACTATTCTAGGAACATTGCTTTAAATCTGTTAATATTTCCTGGGTACCAGTGCAGCACTAGGGCTGTCCAGCTATTATCCCTATCCAGTGCAAAATAGCCCATCTCCTTTTATGACCAAATTATTCTGTTTGACATACCTTAAACCATTTCTTGTGCAAAAGTCACTCTTGTTCATTAGACATCTCTTGATTCCCCTTTGGGTTATCAACATTAGGGTTCTATTGTTTGTAGCTCAACAATATCAATAAAATAAAATTATTATTAAAAAGTAGTAATTTGGGTCAATTAATAGTTTAAGATGATTAAAAGATACTGAGAAATATCCTCAAAGACATCCAGTCTACTTTGTTAGTCATCTTTGATGACTCAAATTATTTGTGTCTATCATACCCATATACTTTATATAGATATAGATAGATAAATAATGTAAACACCTATAACATATATACAAAAACTGATGGATATCTGTATGTACATGTCAGATTATTTTATATGTGTAAATATGTGTATATAATATACATACTAATATATGTACACATTGATGTACTCAACAGACTTCCATCCAACTTCATATCATAATGTAGGTCCATTTGTCATTGATGTCTGTTTCTATGTGGGTTCTTAGTCTGTTCTCCTTTGCAATGTCATAGAACTGATTTAGGAAGTTCCAGAGTATTCTAGGACTTGATTGTAAATATTACAGTTATCCACTAACTTGTTGATTTCAATATCAATAGAGGATCCTTCTTCCATTTGAAATCTTTATAGACTATTCCCCAGAAAATAACTACATATATCTGACCAAAATCATTCTTGTTTTATTCTTTGTTCATTTTAATAATCAGAATTCTTGAAGAGAACCACCTTTGCATCCACATTTTTTCATTTTTTTATTGTCATGAAAAACACACTTCCATATTGGTTATTCTTGTAAGAACAAAGTCATACATAACCAAAACCCCAAAATAAAAACCAGGAATACACTGATGTGAAAGACAACTCTAACAGTTCTTTCTCTGGAGGTGGAGAGCATTCCTAGTCATAAGGATTTCAGAATTGTCACAGATTATTGCATTTCTGAGAGTAGCCAAATTTTCACAGATATTCATCATCTCATATAGTAGTTATTTTGTCCTATGTTCTCCAGGTTCTGCTTATTTCTCTCTGCATCAGTTCCTGCAAATCTATTTGATTTGATTTTTTCTTAAGAAAACCAACTCTTTCTCTTATTCTCTTACTTTCAATCTTATTAATATCTCCTTTAATTTTTAGGATTTCCAATTTAGTCTTTAAATGTGGATTTTAAATTTGTTCTTTTTCTAGTTTTTTTTAGTTGCATGTGAATCATTGATCTGCATTTTCTCTATTTTATTGATGTAAGTATTGAGATATAAATTTTCTTCTAAATACTACTTTGGCTTCATTCCATAAATTTTGATATATGGTCACTTCATTGTCATTATCATTAATAAAATCATTGTTGTTTCTATAATTTATTCTTTGACTTGCTTTTTTAGCATTATATTATTTAATCTCCAATCTTTATTGATTATAATTTTTAATGAATTATGATCTGAAAAGGATGCATTTATTATTTCTGCTTTTTTGCATTTAGTTGTGAAGTTCTTATGCTAATACATGGTCAATTTCTCTTCCAATCTTACTTTTATTAGTTTTGTTTGTACAAAAGCTTTTAAATTTAGTTTGATCTATAAGCTAGGTCTTCTATACTGTTTTCCAATTTTACCAGTAGTTTTTTTTAAAGAGTAAATTCTTATTCCAAAAAGCTGGGATCTTTGGGTTTATCAAACACTAGGTTGCTAAGACATTTACTCCTATATATCATATATACCTAATTTACTCCATTGATCTACCATTCTATTACTTATCTAAAACCAGATTGTTTTGATTATTGCTACTTTATAGTACAGCCTGGTCTGGGATTCCTAGCCTTGCTTAGGGCACATACAAATCAAGCTGCACAGGATAGACTACCCTAGAGTGGAACTCTGGACCTCACTTCAGGTTTGTTTGGAACTTTAAGAAGTGTAAGTTGGGTTGAATCACTATTGGCCAATGTAGGGTCTCTGGATGTTGGCTTGGGACCAGGTTCAGAACCTGGAAAAGTAGATGTTGGATGGGAGCTGATGCTTGCTTTTGGCTTGCTCTTTACTCCTTGTTGTAGCCTCTTGCTAGTTGTGCTCCCCTCCCACCCAAGTGCCTCTGAGGTTCTCTGCTTACCTTTCAAGTTATTCTCTTCATGAGAGCTGCTTCACTCACCCTCCTTGATAGGTTTTTCACTCCTGTATTCATTTTGTGGGATTGTTTTAAGATTTTTTGGAGAGAATTTTTGTGGTGGTTGTGAGCTTCTCTGCTTCCACTCTGCCATTTTTGCTCCTGAACCAGACATCCATAATCTTTAAGGAATATTGTTTCATCTGGGGTAGTTAGGTGGCACAATGAATACAGTGCAGGTTTGGAATCATAAAAAGTCAACTTTTCAACTTCAAATCTGGATTCAGATCCTTACTAATTGTGTGACCATGGGCAAGTCACTTAACCCTGTTTGCCTCAGTTTCCTCATCTGTAAAATGATCTGGAGAAGAAAGCATCAAACCACTCTACTATCTTTGCAAAGAAAAACTCCATGAAATGAGTCACAAAGAGTCAGACATGAATAACTGAGCAACGTATAAACATGAATATGTTCATGAACAAATCAATAACAACATAGTTTGATCTTATGAATGGGAGATAAGTCTTTAAAGTTGCAATTGCTCTACCAGTATATATATATCTTTTAGGAGGAATGGAGCTAATAAACTATCCATAAAGAGTTTATTTTTTCAGACAATTTTGTGACTTTGGACATGAGGTCTGCTTATAGAAAATAGTTTATAAAAAGCCTGTCTATTCCTTTCTAATACTTTCAAAAAGATTCCCTCATCATGAGAACAAAACCATGCAAAAAATGGTGTCATGAATATGAGTGGATCATTCTTGGTGGGGTATAACATTTGTTCCTATGCTTCTGGCATTTTACTTTCCTTGAACTCATATAAAGTGAGCCCTTCTTGGTGTCAAAACAGCACCTCTATTACACATTTCTTCTCCATGTATTTGGATTCCTATAACTGTTCTTCCTAGCTTCAACTTCTTATCTGCCATTAATATTTCCAGATATGGTACATCAGCAACTGAGATAATCAGAGGTCAGAGTAGTGGTTCTACAGTAATGGATGATGGCAATAGCTTGTGATAGCAATTCTTACAAATGCTATTATTTTCTATTTGATGTCCTCACATTTTCATCTAAGAGTGCTCTTGGATAAGCATACCTCCAGTGCTTTGTAGACTTTGGGCGTTTTGTGTGTGTGTGTGTGTGTGTGTGTGTGTGTGTGTGATGCCTTGTTCTATTTTATGAGGCAAGATTGATTGTAATCTTTTGCCATCCTCCTCCATATTCTATTAAACATGAGCTTTTATTCTAAACTGAAATTTTACTTGGGTGCCATGTCTCTTTGTTAGGCAAAGCAATCAAGTATTTGCTGGCTCCAATGAGTTTTAGGCTCTTATGGTCTCTTCATGATTTACACTGGTAACTACACTATACATGCTTTACACTGGTTAAACTTCTATAAGCCATGTCAAAGCTTTTACTTTTTTCTACTTCTATTTTAGAAATAAATTTATTTCAATAGGTTAGGTTAAACCCATGGTAATTGTAGACAGATTCTCCTTCCCATGTCTAGCTTTTCTTCTAATTTAGTTTTGTCTTTCACCTTTGTTCAAACTCTTCTTCAGTTTCTTTGTATATAGACAATGAATTTTTAAAAATATATTTTTTTATTATTTAGTCAATTTAGAATATTATTTCTTGGTTACAAGAATCACATTATTTCCCTCCCTCCCTTCCCCCACCCCTTACATAGCCAATGCACAATATCACTGGGTATTACATGTGTCTTTGATCATATCCCATTTCTGTTGTTGATGTTTGCACTAGGATTTTCAGCCAGTCTACATCCCCAATCATATCCCCTCAACCCATGTAATCAAGCAGTTGTTTTTCTTCAGTGTTTCCACTCCCACAGTTTTTCCCCTGAATGTGGATAGTGTCTGTTCTCATAGATCCCTCTGAGTTGTTCAGGATCACTGCATTGCCACTAATGGAGAAGTCCACTACATTCGATTGTACCAAAGTATATCAGTCTCTGTGTACAATATTCTCCTGGCTCTGCTCCTTTCGCTCTGCATCACTTCCTGGAGGTTGTTCCAGTCTCCATGGAATTCTTCCACTTTATTATTCCTTTAAGCACAATAGTATTCCATCACCAATATATACCACAATTTGTTCAGCCATTCCCCAACTGAAGGGCATTTCCTCATTTTCCAATTTTTGCCACCACAAAGAGTGCAGCTTTGAATATTCTTGTACAAGTCTTTTTCTCCATTATCTCTTTGGGGTACAGACCCAGCAGTACTATGGCTGGATCAAAGGGCAGAGAGTCTTTTAGTGCCCCTTGGGTATAGTTCCAAATTGCCCTCCAGAATGGTTGGATCAATTCACAAAGCCACCAGCGATGCATTAATATCCCAACTTTGCCACACCCCCTCCAGCATTCATTACTTTCCTTTGCTGTCATGTTAGCCAATCTGCTAGGTGTGAGGTGATACCTCAGAGTTGCTTTGATTTGCATTTCTCTGATTATAAGAGATTTAGAGCACTTTTTCATGTGCTTATTAATAGTTTTGATTTCTTTATCTGAAAATTGCCTATTCATGTCCCTTGCCCATTTATCAATTGGAGAATGGCTTGATTTTTTTGTACAATTGATTTAGCTTTTTATAAATTGGAGTAATTAGACCTTTGTCAGAGGTTTTTGTTATGAAGATTGTTTCCCATTTTGTTGCTTCCCTTCCAATTTTGGTTCCACAAAAGCTTTTTAATTTGATGTAATCAAAATTATTGATTTTACATGTTGTGATTTTATTTTTCTAGCTCTTGCTTGGTTTTAAAGTCTTTCCTTTCCCAAAGATCTGACATATATACTATTCTGTTTTCACCTAATTTACTTATAGTTTCCTTCTTTATATTCAAGTCATTCACCCATTCTGAGCTTATTTTGGTGTAGGGTGTGAGATATTGATCCAAACCCAATCTCTCCCATACTGTATTCCAATTTTCCCAGCAGTTTTTATCAAATAGTGGATTTTTGTCCCAAAAGCTGGGATCTTTGAGCTTATCATAGAGTCTCTTGCTGAGGTAACTTACCCCAAGTCTATTCCGCTGATCCTCCTTTCTGTCTCTCAGCCAGTACCATATTTTTTTGATGACCACTGCTTTATAGTATAGTTTGAGATCTAGGATTGCAAGGCCACCTTCCTTCCCTTTTTTTTTTTCATGATTTCCCTGGATATCCTTGATCTTTTGTTCTTCCATATGAACTTTGTTATTTTTTTTTCTAATTCAGTAAAAATTTTTTTTGGTAGTTCAAAAGTATGGCACTAAATAAATAATTTAATTTGGGTAGAACGGTCATTTTTATTATTTTAGCTTGTCCTACACATGAGCAATCAGTGTTTTCCCAATTGTTTAGATCTAGTTTTAATTGCGTGGAAAGTGTTTTGTAGTTGTGTTCATATAGTTCCTGTGCTTGTCTTGGCTGATAGATTCCTAAGTATTTTATATTGTCTAGGGTGATTTTAAATGGAATTTCTCTTTCTAATTCTTGCTGCTGAGATGTGTTGGAACTATATAGAAATGCTGATGACTTATGTGGGTTTATTTTGCATCCTGCAACTTTGCTAAAGTTGTTGATTATTTTGACTAGCTTTTTAGTTGATTCTCTAGGATTCTTTAAGTAGACCATGTGGAAGAGGGATACTGGAAAGGCATGCATGCAAAGGACAGAAGCTGGAGATGGGTCAGCTGTCAGTCAAATGAAGATTCAATTTGGAATATTCCTGGGAAAAGCAGTTTGGAGTCAAGCCAACAGTGACTGATTTTCTGGGACTTGGCTGAGGGCTTCTTGGCTGATGGTGGTGACTTTGAGGGAAGAAGCTGGGTTTATCTGTGAGATAATCAAGTTGGAGGTGACCTGGCTGATTTGAAGGCAGAAGAAGAAGGACAATAGTCCACTTATGTCTCTCTGACTAGCTCTGTTTCATGGAAGTGACTGAATTTCCATTTCTCTCCATATCCTCCAACCTTAGACTCAGTGTAGATAATAGGGAAACCTCCAACCCTCTTACCTCCATCTTCCATCTATTCCTATTTTCCTCAATAAACCCTTACTTGAGATAAAGAATATAAAGAATAATTCCTCTGAAACATCATAGCTCACCCTGAGTGACTTAGAAGGAGGCTGAAGAAGAAAGTGGGAGGGAAGGTGAACAGGCTGAAGAGGGAGGTTGGGAGAGACAAGGGAGGAAGAGGGAGAAAGGTGGAGGAGGGTAGGCAAAAGAAGATAATTACCTGATGTATTATCTAGTATACATCAAATATATCCCCTCCAATATTATCTATTACGATCATCATATAATATGCAAAGAGTGATAGCTTGGTCTCCTCATTGCCTACTTTAATACCGTCAATTTCTTTTTCTTCTCTAATTGCTACTGCTAGTGTTTCTAGTACAATGTTAAATAATAGAGGTGATAATGGGCATCCTTGTTTCACTCCTGATCTTATTGGAAAGTCTTCTAGTTTAGCTCAGAGATTCTAGCCACCATTGGAGGCTCAGTGCTGTGGGTGGGGGAGGGGCCCTGGGACCTTACTTCTTCCTTCCCCTTAAACCCAAGTGTTCTCAAATTCAGGCTTTCTGGGGGGGCATACCTTTTAAGTTGAGTCCAGCAGGAGGGTTCCTTAGCTCTGTCCTGTTGTTGGGTTTGATTTTCAGCCCCCTAGGAACATTTGGTTTATAATTGGCGAAGAAGGGTTTTCGGAGGTCTGAACTTTCGCTCCCTCTATGCCGCCATCTTGACTCTGCCTCTAGATGATGGATTTTGACTAATTCCCACTTCAGGAATCACTTAATTTCTTTTTGTTTGGGTTGTACTTTTGTTCTTGCCAGTTCTAGGTCTTCACTTGTTGAAGAAAGCATTCATACCACCTAGGAGTAAGGCTTTTGAGGAGTCTACAAGACTTTGAATTCTTTTTGCTTCTTAAGTCTAAACCAAATTAAAATAAAATTAGCGCCAATTAAGTGTCTTCTATGCACCAGGGCAAACTAGATGTCACAATAAAGTAAAAAATAATAATTTGGAAAGCTTGTGAGCACTACAATCAATACAATGACCTTTTGTGATTCCAAAGGACTAATAATGAAACATGATATCCATTACATAAAGGAAATAGATTTAGGGTACAGAAATATGTGTGTGTGTGTACATATATATACATATATATAATACACATATATGTAATAATATATGAAATATAATCATATAGTAATAATATAAAATATGTTTATCTATATATTTATATGTATATATGCATATTTATATGTAGTCATTAAGGAAAATAGTTTTACTTGATTATGTTATAGGAAATTAAATTTCCTTTTTTCTCCATATGGGGACATGGATGGGAGGGAAAGTAAACACATTTTTTACCTTTTAAAAATAAAGTTGGGGTGGTCTTACAGACATAAAATATTATTATATACACTTTCAGATGAGTACACTATATTGTTAGTCTAATTACACTGTCACTGTTACAAGAGATATTTCAAAGTAGGAGTAATCTGTACATGTTTGTAATGTCATAACAAAATATATCATTAAAATTTTACATAAAAGACACTTTATTCTCCCTGTGACCTTGGACAAACTACTTAACCTCTCCTTTAGTTCAGTTTTTTATCTGTAAAATGGAGAAAATAGCACCTACTTCCAGGTTTGTTGTGAGGATAAAATGAGTTGATAATTATAGTGTTTTGAAACCCTGAAAGTTTAAATAAATGCTAATCATTATTATGTACTATTCTAATAACCCCATTAAAATAAATCAATTTAATAAGCAATTATTAAGTACCTATGTGCCATGCACTGTGTTAAGTGCTAGCAATATAAATACAAAGAATGATATTACAACAACAAAAGCAAATGTATTTCATTTGGCATTATTTTTTTTACCCTTACCTTCTGTCTTAGAATCTATTGGTTCTAAGACTCTCAGTTTTCATGTCTCTTAACTGAGTGTCTTAGAATCAAAGTTATTAATTCAGTCATATAACTAGTAAGTGCTAAAAGCAAGATTTGAACCCAGATATGAATTCTAGAATTGAACCTAGATGACCAGAATTCTCTACATCATCTTTATTAAGCACATTAAAATAAAATTTATCAAGTAGTGACTGCCTTTTTACATTTTCCTTTTCATTAAAGTAAAATAGAAAGATCACTAAGTTATCATTTTTCCTAAATATAAACTTTTGATTATTAGCCCAGTTTACCTTCATAATGTGTGCTGAATGTTAGAGAAAACTATAACAAAGGACATAGAGAGAAGCTGTGGAGTTAGGTTTTCTATAGAGGCTTGGCTTTGGATCTTGATTTCTGGAACAAAGTGAAGTCCCATATTCTCACAAAATAGATGAATTTTCAGTTTCAGCTTCTCTGAACTGGAAAATTAAATCACCACCACCAAAGATGCCAGGGAAAAACACCTTTTTGTATTACTAAAGATTCGTAGAGGAAAGAAAAAGAGCTGAGACTAGAATAAAAGCCATTGTTCATTCTCTGAGTCCTGTGAAATAGATGGCCTTTGTTCATCAATACTCATTTATTTAACAAGGAAAAATGAAAGGGGGGAGGCAAACTAATATAGTACAAAGAAAAGAGGAATCAAGAGAGTTGAGTCTTTGTCTCTGCCCTAATTAGCTGCATGACCTTGAGCAATAATAAAACTTACATTTATATACTGTTTATACTATACAAAGTGCTGACATCAAGACTTTTAATCCTTTTGGGTCTATTTCCGAGCCTATAAAATCAGAATGTGAGACTACATTGTCTTTGAGGTCCCTTATAATAACAACTACTGAACTGCTTGCATGTCAGTGCTTTCTCGCTTCATTATTTGCTGTTTGTCCCTTATATAGCTTGTTGTTTGTACCTAATTGTATGCTGTCTTCTCCATTAGATAATTAGCTCACTGAGGGCAAAGACTTCGTGCCTCTTTTTGTATCTCAAGCACTTAGCATGTACTTAATATGTGTTCATTGTATTAGATTGTTTGTTGATTTGAAGAGGACTCCTTCATCTACATATCCAGGCTGAATCTTGCTCCAACTCTTTGAAGGACTCTAGTGCTCTATTGCTCATGGCCTGATGGAATTGAATCGAATTGAATTGATATGAAGGTCCGATTTTGTGGTTATTAAGGAGCAGCTATCACCAAAGGCTGGAATTGGTACAATCCAACTTGAAGCAATATCAAATTGAGTTCTTAAAGACAAAACTCTTTTTGTTTCTCAATAAAACTCCCCATATTCTTTGCTGAAAACAAGAAGAAATATTGTATGAAGGTGCCAAGGGAAACATACTTATATTATGAAGTATTTCTAACAAATATTTGGGAAGTTTAAAAGGAGGCAACTTGCTAAGTATCCCAAGAATCTCCAGGCAATCCAGCAATGTAGTGCCAGCCTTGGAAGAGAAACATTGCTCTATGTTTTCCACAACAGTCTTTCTGAAGACCAGCACAGCTGTTGGAACGCCCATTTATCAATTTCCTAATAATACAAAGGAATCCTTTCTATGGTAGGATTAATGCACAGAATAGAATTCCAGCTCTTGGGCCTTTTAATGTATACTTTATTGTCATCTTTCTGGTGCTCCTGTGAAGAATTTCAAAGGGGTAAGAAGATCTTTATGTTTATAAAGCTCTAATCATTCCACAAAGTTCAAGAAGTTTGGCAGAACTTGGAAAAACTTAAAAGTGGCAATAAAAGGTTAGCAGCAAGAATTACAAGCAACCTTGTATGGTAATACAATTTTATACTAGAACATTCTTTTCTACTCTAAGCATATCTGGGAACGTGTCCTTACTGTATAGCAGTGATGATGTTTAAAAATGCTAAAGGAGCTTGGGAGTTCTCATCAGAGGGACATTTTCAAGTGCTAATTGTGCCCAAGCTTTGGAAACACACAGTAAAGATGGGGAGGAAGGGATCTGTGCTCCCCTGTGGCAGTTTTATGAAGTCCCCATCCTCCTAACTGTTCTTTTCCTAGCACAATAAGCTCCAGCTTGCCTTGCTGAACAATTGTAAACCATACACTTAAACTAACCTGGAATGCACGCTATGTTCCAGCACGAAGCAAGTTCAGTCTGGGTCCATGCCCTCCCAAACCATGGTATCCCAAGCACTTTGATTTATGGCCAGCTTGCATGGGGGGTTTCCTAATGAATTATGTGGTGTGGGTGGAGACAGTGGTGCACAAGCACTCTGAGCAGGATTCTTCTTAATTTGTTCACAATCTGTGATGAAGGTATTTAAAATGCCAACCATAGGCTTGGAATTTTAATTCCATATCTGACTTTTTTTGGTACTCCCAAAAGGGAAGTTTTGTATCACAAACATCATATTAAAGAGAAATAAACCAGAAGTTCAGAGCTAAAAGAGACTTAAAAGGGTCATCTAGTCTGTTCACCTCCTTTTACAGAAGAGGAAACCGATCCATGGACAGAGTAAGTGACTTACCTCAGACCTCACAGGTGGTGAGTGGCAAATCTGGGATTCAAGCCCAAGTCTTCTGATTCTAAATCCAGCAGGCACTATAACACCTGCCCTCTAATAGCTCTTGAGAAGAAAAGAAAAAAAACATTTGGCCATCAGGTTGGTTTGGAATGAACAAGAATGTATTTCTAATACCCAGACTCCCATTTTTCTGATCAATGAGAGCTCCATTCTTTGAAATCCTCTAATAAAAATACCTGACATTCATATAGAATTTTAAGGTTTGTAAAACTCTTTACATAGATAGATCATAGGTCTCTAATTGGAAAGCGCCTTCAAAGCCATCAATTCAACCCCCCTCATTTTTATTGAAAAGAAAATTAGCACAAAGAAGTTGTGACTGAGCCAAGGTCTCAAAGTTAGTAAGTACTGGAGGGAAGAGTTAAACTCAAGTCTTCCTGATTCCAAGTCAAGTGAACTATCTACACTATAACACCATCTCAGCAAACCTTTGAGGTAGGTGCTTATAAAGAATGAGGACTAAGGTTTAGCTGTAGCTGGTGGGGGGCAGAGTATGCCAGCCTCTCAGGAAAACTTCCTGAGTGTGTTCATCCTTCCTCCATCAGAGAATCCCCTTGGAGTTGGCTCATTTGCATACTGGGACCCCCTTAACATTGGCTTATCTACATATTGGAGCCCCCTGAAGATGGACACCTAGTTGTTCTAGGAACATGGGATTGGGAAGGAAGCTGTCTACAGTTATACTGGGATATGTTGGTTATTGGGGACACAGAGTATAAGTAATTCTAGCTTTCTAGATTTTTAATAATAATTAAAAGAGAGGGAGAAGAAAAAAAAAGTTCTTTCAGTCAAGTGAGCAGAGCAAAGAGAGACAGACACACCTGTAGCACTTTACCAAAAGCACCAGCTCTGAAAAAAGAGCCCTGTAGCATTGGTCTATGCCAAATTTATCTCCTAAGCATCCTCATTTTAAATGAGGATGTAACTTAAAAGGATGCTGGGAATGTAGCTCTCCCTGTGATCCTTTGAGAGACCAGTCTCCCCAGTGGATCATTTTAAACATAAATTAACTAAGGTACATACAGAAAAATTCACACCATATAACAGTGCTGTTATTATTACTAGCAGCGTGGGTATTTCTGTTTTCCAGATCAGTCAACAATTTTTGTTAATTTCGTAAATGTGCCAAGAAGAGTGTTAAGTTCTGAGGATCCTAGGAAGAATATAAACATTTCTTGGCTTTAGAGGAACTCATATTTTAAATAGGGAGACAACTACAGACCTGTTATTTATAGAATAACTGAAAGATAGTCTCAAAAAGGTAAGCACTAACTTTGGGGGGCTGCAGAAAAAGACCTATTATAGAAGGTAGAATTTGAACTGATTCTTGAAGGAAGTCAGGGAAACTAAGCTAGAAGTGAAGAGAGAGACAGTCCAGACTTGGGGGAATAGCCAGTGCAAGAGCATGGAGACAGAAGAGGGAGTATTATGTGGGATGAAGAATAAGTGGACCAATTTGGGTAGATCATGGCATGCATGGAGGGGAATAAAGTGTAAAAACACTGGAAAGGTAGAAAGGAGTCAAGTTGTGCAGTTTCAAAGCTAAAGAGATCAGTGAAACTAGGTATGTAAAAGATTAAATGACTGGCCCAGGGTCAAACAGTCATTATAAAGATTTGAATTGTAAATAAGGAATTTGCCAAGAATAAGGGAGACCTGCAAAGGTTGAAAAAAATGTTTCTGGAGGGGCAATGGAACATTCAGGAGCCGGCTAGGGAAGGGAGAATTCCATGGAAAATTCAAAAAAGGAGAAACTGTTGGCCAAAGGAGTTTCTGGTCAGTCTCTTACCTAAGACTCTGGAAAGAACTGGTTAGGAGATTATCTCTTCTAATATCCTTTTTGCCGGGCTGAGCCGAAGGAAAGTGTTTTGTCCTAAACTGAAGATCACTCTGGATCACAATTTCCGCGAGGGGAACTATATCCCTTGAAAGACAGTTTTGATCCCACCATCAAAAAGTAGACATAGGGAATAGTTGACAGGGTCTCCTTGGCCCCTCTGCCCTCTACTCTCTCTCTCTCTCTCTCTCTCTCTCTCTCTCTCTCTCTCTCTCTCTCTCTCTCTCTCTCTCTCTTCTTTTCAAGAAATAAATTAGATAATTTAGATTACAGAAGAACTGTTTCAAAGTTTGTGTAATAGGAGGGAGGATTTTCAAATCCAAGAAGAAGGCTGGGAGGGGTTGACTCACCCTCTGGTCAGGTCAGGACTCCATTAAAAGGTGTCCAGCTTAGTGGAGGAAGAGGGAAGGTGCTACCCAGAAATCAGTCCCCAACAGCAGCTAGTTTTCTGGTCCTAACATCTTTCAAGCCCCCCTCTCCTTTTCTCTCTCTATTACAGAACCCAGGTCTTCTTGATTTCAAATATAGCACTATGCCTACTACAAGAGGTCAACCCATTTGTTACCTCTCCTGTTCAGAGAGAGATAGATAGGTTTTGATTTCCAATTATTTCATCTATTTCATTAGAAATGAGTTTGTAAATTGTTGAACCAGATGTGTATATGTTTATATATATATATAAATGTATATATATATATATACACACACACACATATATATACATATATATAGGTCAATCCTAATTTACAAAATGAAGTTTTAGGAACAATGCTAATATAAGCTAAGTATATTACTCAGAACAGGAAAAATATCTGAACATATACAGATAGAGTAGATAAAAAGTATCCATGAAGGGGCAGCTAGTTGGTACAGTGGACAAAGGGAGATGTGGAGTGAGGAAACCCTGAATTCAAATCCATCCTCAGGCACTTACTAGTTGTGTAACCCTGGGCAAATCACATAACCATGTTTACCACTTTCCT
Organism: Monodelphis domestica; assembly: GCF_027887165.1. NCBI lineage: Eukaryota > Metazoa > Chordata > Mammalia > Didelphimorphia > Didelphidae > Monodelphis > Monodelphis domestica. The sequence goes on from NC_077231.1 coordinate 183,742,026, forward strand.
CATCTATAAAATGAGCTGGAAAAGAAAACTACAAACCACTCCAGTCTCTTTGCCAAGAAAATCCCAAATGAGGTCACAAAGAATAGGGCATGACTGACATGACCAAACAACAACAAAAATCCATGAGAACAGTCCCTAAATCCAAACTGCTTTTAGACTTGTCTGACCTACTCTTGATTGGTATATTCAAAGGTGGCTGGGTTTTGCTTAGCCTACATTAAAGAATCCACTTCCATTTGTCTACTTTAGTATACAACTGCCCAGTCCTTAATATCTGTAGGCTATCCAAAAACTGCCAGCTAGCTGAGACTGAACCATTTGCAGTGGTCCTGGATGTAGCTTCATTTTTCTAAACTAGATTAAAATGGAATCAGAGAAATGGCAGTGAAATGGTGCATTCACATCCTATACCCTTCTTGTATGCATGACTATGTCCACTGAATCATTTTGTGTATCAATGCTAAATCCTTTAGTTAGATCACAAAATTAATTTTGAGACTATGTTTATGTTTGCTTGAAATCCAAACCTGATTACTAGAACCACATCTTCTTCAACCATGAAAGAAATTTAAGAAATTGTTGCAAGGCTAAGTGTATTGCTCAAATAATAAACTAACAGAAACTGTTGGAACAGTTGTACTGTAACAAACTTTTCCATTGCTTAATCGTATCCTATGTCAGCACTTGCAGTCTATAAACTGATGAAAAAGGGGTTTAATTAGTAATAATGTCCATGTCTTTTAAAGTAGGTTGAAAATAACCATGCAAGTTGTAAACTTAGTTTCAAAAGAACCAAACATGATGCTCTAAACAAATTCTTAACTTTCTGAGCATCTCAACTAAGAGGGGAAAGGGAAGGTTCACATTAGATGAAGCTTTTTGAAAGGAAGAATGACCCCAAAATCTAGAGTATGCAGCTGTAAGCTTTTAAGTGAAAAGAAGATTAATGGGGCTAAATTAATATATTCCCCTCAAATTCCATTGGGTAGAATGTACATGAAGTAGAAAGATTTCCTAACTGTTATGAAACATGTATCATGGCCACGGTCATTTTACAAAATGCAAATTCACCAAAAAATTAGATCTGATTTCTATTCCTTTCTTCCACCTGCAAATTTGGATAAAGTAATCAAGTTCTTTCTTTCTTTGTCTTGAAATAAAGATGAACACATTCAGATGTATGATCTGAGCAAAAGAAGAAATCAATAACCTCTAAATTAAATGTCTGTGTTACTTGATTCAGAATAAAATGTTGATACTATTAGGTTTAGCAGTATCATCATCATGAAAAATTTCCATTGATGAGAGGTAATTTATTAATCATAACCTTGGTGATTGAGTTTCATATCATTTATTGCTTAATTTTGAAGGACTATTAAGAAAAAAGAATGATTTTGTCACAAACCATATCAAAATTGTTAAAGGAGTTACCTCAAATTAAAGTGTTCCTTCCAAATATAAAATTCTGATTTTAAGACCATTCAAGATCAATAATGATCACAGGACAAGGCATAATTATAGTAATAATATATTACCTACTAATGTTGGTAATCAGCAACATTTATCAAATTAATATGACACTTCTCTTATTTACCTAATGGTTTGTTTTTTAAACAGAGAGCTTCAGTCTTTATTAAGAAATAGTAATACACGTTTTCAAAGCCCAACTTGAAAACAATGAATTTTTAATGTATGAAGATGGCACAAAGGGATGTCATATATATAGAAATAATAAAGTGAAAATAACAAATATACTGTTATTTCTTTGCTTCTTTTGCCTTATCCCTTTTACATAGTCATTCAGGATCTGAAATTTGGGCACTTAAATGATCTCCATATCAATTCTTTCCCATTCTCTGTGACTTCTGTTTATGTTCTCTAAATCCTCTACAGGAGCCCACTTGATGGTTCTAGAGGTCTTGTTCTAGATCTCTTGACATCATATGGGAATTTTAAAAGCACATAGGTCATCTATTAATTTATTGTACCATATATCACTTTTTGGTTTTGAAAAAAAGCCCTTACTTTCCTTAGAACCAATACTAAATGTTGGTTCCAAGGAAAAAGAGTGATAAAGGCTAGGTAATTGGAGTTAAATTACTTTCCCTGGATCACAGAGCTAAGAAGTGTCTGAGGTCAAATTTGAACCCAGGACCTCCCATCTCCAGACTGAGCCACCTAGATGTTTCATTATAGCCTTTTAAAATGTCTGTCATGCATTTTTCCATTCTCCCTTAGAGGATAGTCATTTTGATTTTACAATCTTTGATATTCCAAGATTTATAATCAGAATTTTTAGCTATATTCAAGGCTTAGCTCAAGTGTTACCTCCTACTTGAACTCTTTCCTGACTTTCTTGACTCAGTGGTCTCACTCTCTTCCTATTGTCTTGTAATTATCTTTTAATATGCTGCACTTTCTGGTAGAATTTAAGATCCTTAAGGAGGACAAAGTTTGTTTTTCATTATAGTTTTGTATTCTGTTTTTTTAATACATACTAGACCCTTAATATTTGGTTGTTGAAGTAGATTAAATATTGTATCAGTTGAATGGCTATTTGTATTAAAAGAATAATTTTTTTTATTTCAGGGAGAAGCTTGGATTTATTAAAAATAATGCAGTTTCCCAGAAGCCATCCATACTTCCCTCCTCATCATGTACAACTGTGGCCCTATTCATTACTTTTCAACAAGCAATTTCTTCATGTAAGTTGGAAACAATTCTGATAATATTTCTCCAATGAACCTGTTAAAATCTTAAAATTCCTCAAACAGTATAACAGATAGCTTTGTTTAATAACCATTCGATTTTTAAAAATTTTTTCCAAATGGTGTATTTCAAATGTTTATAAAACCAAAAAATACAAGCAGTTCCACATACAAAGAAAAACAAGATAGTGCACAAAAGAAATCACAAACCTCCTATATGTTTAACTTACTTTTCTTTTGATCTATATAATAAATCCCATCCACACATGTCCCAACTCCTCCCTACCTTCCATACATCTCGAAGGACATCGTCAGAGAGGCCAACATGTTTATATAATTTGTCTTTCATGTTTTAACTTTCTGTTCACTTTCAGGAGGTAACATTCACAGTTTATTCTTCTAGCATTTGTTCTGTTGCTGTATATAATGTTCTTCTGGTTCTACTCATTTTACTGTTCATTATCTTGTATAGTTCTTTGCAAATGTTTTTTAAAATCAGTCTTCATCATTTCTTATGGCCCAATAGTATTCCATCACAATCATATACCACAATTTATTTAGCCATTCCCCAGCTGGTGGACATCCCCATAATTTCCAAATCTTTGTCACCACAAAGAGAGTTGCTATAAATATTTTGGGTCATATGGATTCCTTTCTTCTTTTCCTGATCTCCTTGGAAAGCAAACTCAGCAATGGTATTGTTGGGTCTTAGGGTATACACAATTTTATAAGTCTCTTAGTGTAATTCCAAATTGCTCTCCACAATGTTTGGATCAGTTCACAGCTCCATCAACAATGCATTAGTGTCCCCATTTTCCCACATCCCTTCAAACATTTGTTACTTTGCTCTTTGTCATTTTAGCCAGTCTGGTAGGTATGAGATGATGTTTCAAAGTTGTTTTGTTTGCATTTCTCTAATGAACAGTGATTTATAGAATTTTTTCACATCTATATATGGCTTTGATTTCTTCATCTGAAACTTGTCTATTAATACCTCTTGCCTGTTTATCAATTAGGGGTTGGCTCTTATTCTTATAAATTTGACAAAAGCTCACTAAATATTTTAGATATGAGATTTCTGAGAGGCTGTTTCCAATTTTTTTCTTTAAATTTCTGCTTTTCTTCTAGACTTGGAAGTGTTTATTATATTTGTAAAAAACTTTCCAATTTAATATATTCAAAATTATCTATTTTATATTTTGCAATACATTCCATCTCTTGTTGACTCATAAATTCCTCTCCTATCCACAAATCAAATGTGTAGTATATTCCCAGTTCTAATGTATTTATGGTATCTCCTTTTATATCTAGATTATGTATTAATTTTGATCTTATCTTAGTGAATAGTATAAGATATTGCTTTACATCTAGTTTCTGCCAAACTAGTTTTCAGTTATCCCAGAAATTTTTGCCAAATCTATCTTACTATCTTAGCAGTACAAGATAGTTTTCATAATTACTGCTGTATAATACAATTTAAAATCTGATACTGTTCTACCTCCTTATTTTATATGTTTCCTCATTTATTTCTTTGATATTCTTAATCTTTTATTCTTCCAAATGAATTTTCTTTTTTCTAACTCAAACTTTTTTTGGTAATTCAATTGGGATGGCATTGAATAAGTAGATTACTTTAAGTAAGATTGTCATTTTATATTGACTCCACCCATACACAAACAATTAAGATTTCTCCATTATTTTAATATGGCTTTATTTATATAAAAAGTATTTTATAATTATGGTCTTGTGGTTCCTGATTTTGTTTTGGCAAGTATATTCTCAGATATTTTGTTCTATCTGTGGTTATTTTAAGTGGAGTATCCATTGCTTTATCAGTAACATAAAAATACTGTTGATTTAGGTTAATTTGCTTTATATCCTGTTACTTTGCTATAATTATCTATAGTTTCAACTAACTTTTTAGTTGAATTTCTGGGATTTTCCACCTAACCATCATGTCATCAGCAAAAAGTGATAGTTTTACAACCTTTTTGCCCATTCTGCTTCCATCAATTTCTTTTTCTTCTCTTATTGCCATTGCTATCATTTCTAATACTAGTGATGATTGGCATGCTTGTTTAACATGTGATCTTCTTGAGAAGGCTTCTAGCTTCTCCCCTTTACAGATAATACTTAATAATCATTTTAGGTATATACTTCCTATTATTAAATGAAAAAAAATACTTTTGTACCTATGCTTTCCAGTGATTCTAATAGAACTGAGTGCATTTTGTCAAGGGCTTTTTGTGCATCTATAGTAATGTGTGATTTTTATTACTTTTATTTTTGATATTATTAATTGTGTTGATAGTGTTCCTTATATTAACTATCTCTGAATTCCTGGCATAAATCATATTTATGACCATTTGATTATTATTAGCAAGTGAGTCTACATAGGAACACCAAGAAGATGAATAATATTTATGACAAATAGTTGCATAGACAAACCCATGTATCTGGTCCATCAGTACTTTGATCTTAGATGGACATTTTCTTTCTATTATTACTACTTTCATATCCTTCTTAACCAACTGTTTAGAGATAGAAACTGTTCTAGGATAAGACACCATCTTGTCATTCTTTTATATTTAATCCTGCATGCACCATGGCACAGTGGGTGGAATAACCTATCTTCATAATCGAATACAAGTATTAAGATATAAGCACATTTTCTGTGAGCTCACAAAACTTCTTTAGAACAACTTGTGGCAGACAATATACCCTATGGATAATATGTACCTCTTCCTTTTTCCCACAAGATGTCTCCAAATTTTGAAAACTTTTCTACCCATGCAACTTCAATATTACAAATATTTATTATGGCTTCTATAAAAAAAAATCACATTGTTTATGGGGCAGATAGGTGGCTGAGTGGATAGAGAGCCACGTCTGGATATAGAAGGTCATTGGTTCAAATCCCATCTCAGACACTTCCCAGCTGTGTGACCCTAGGCAAGTGTGAAAGAGGAATCAGGAAAGCATGCAAAAGGAAGAAGCAGTGACTGAGTGGTGACCTGTCAATCAAATGAAGGTTCCATTTGGGATGTTACTGGGAAACAGTTGAAGGAAAAAAGCCAACTGTGGCTGGACTCTGGACCTGTCTTCTGCTGGTTGTCATATACCAGGGAAGGAGGAGCTGATTTAACTCTTGGACTTGGATAATCTCTTTGGCTTGCTCTATTTGTGATAGTGACTGAATTGCCAGACCTATCAATCTTTCCTCTCAATTTGAACTCTATCCCAATATCCTCCAACTTGAGGCCAACCTGTAGTCTAGGGAAATCCTCAACCCTCTTACTTCCATTCTGCATCTTTTCCTGTCTTCCCCAAATAAACCCTTACTTAAGATAAAAGAAGAACAAAGTAATTTCATTTGAGACACCAACTCACCCTGAGTGATTAGTAGGAAGTAGAAGACAAGGGGTAGGGAAGCTGAAGAGGCTGAAGAGGGAGGCTGGAAGAGGGAGGAAACAAGAGGAAGGGAAGCATAGAGGGAGGAGGGAAAGACAGAAGAAATAAGATAACTGCCTGATCTATTAGTTATCAATTAACAACCAAATATGCCCCCTTATTATTATCTATTACACAAGTCACTTAACCCAGATTGCCTATCCTTTATTTCTCTTCCACCTTAAAATGGACACTCCATATCAATTCTAAGACAGAAGGGGAGGGTTTTAAAAATAAAACAAAACAATAATTTTTTACATGACAAAACAATTTTTAATAATTGTTTTCTGACATTTTGCTATCTATGTTTCCTTCTTCTCTTTTACTCCTTCCCCCCTCCACAAGATGGCAGGTAATTTAATATAGATGATGTATGCAATTGTTCATAAGTTTTTAGGGATTAGTATTATATCTGGGAGCCTGTGGGCAACAGTTCGGTCTGAAATAATGACCCTGTTCCAACAAGACATTATTAGTAAAGTTCTCTCTGATATTTATAGGATGAGTATTTATCATTTGTCAGCTGACTAAAGCAGAAGCTTTCTGTTACAGAATTCCAGTGAAACAGACCCACTATGACTATCTTCCAAATTGTCTCCAGGAAAATTGCTTTGATCAACCCTCTTTTTGGTTGTCAATCCAATATTTGTTTTGAGACATTATTTTAAGGTAGGTTGGAGGGGATCCCTAGAAAGGTTTGAGTTTTCTGTAGTTCTACTCTGTCATCTTGGCTCTCAATAGCTTTTAATATGAAACTAGCCTAATTTGCATAGACTCATGAGTTATAATATAACTCCTCCACATCCTTGATACTAAAATCCTTGAGGTATTCTTGAGGACCTCCAACCACTTAAAATACATTATAGCTATTACTGGTCGATCTTGAACTTTGGTATTCAAGAAGACTTATGAGGAAAAGAGAAGGGAATAAATATTTATGTGATGCCTACTATGTGCCAGACAGTGTGCTTATTACAAATATTATTTCATTTTGATCAAGGAAACATTAAAAAAGGAGAAACAAATAGAAAGAGAACATATTGTGAATGCTTATAATCCCCTAATTGCCTATGGGGAGAACCACTGAAAAGAGTTTTACCAGAATATAGAGACTCATATTTGTGTTAATGGTTTGGTTTGGAATGTTGTTTTTTTTTTTTTTTTGGAAATGACAAGGCAGTTGAACCAATAGTCCTTAAGCCTATAAATGCATATAGATGTATGTATAAATGTATAAATGTAGTCAGTCATTGAGGAATAGGATAAAGAAACTTGAAGGTAAGAGAATACAAACCAAGATAGATCTCTGAAATCTTGGTATTCTCGAACAATTATGCTGAAGAAACTATTTGATTTTTATTTGTTTTTAAATTTTGGAATTTGGATCACCAATCATAATTCTGTCACAAGGATTTTGTTGTACTTCTTTAGGATTAGTAACTAGGTTTGACATTTGAAAAAACAATGCTAAATTCTTCTCAGGAACAAAGACATTTCTGGAATTGGGATTTTAGGATTTGAATAAAGGTTGCATCCCTTTGAACTATCTAAGGGCAGGTATGGATGCTACACCAGATCCCTCTCATTTCAATTTACCTGATCTCCCATTATATCCTTTATTGTCAAAGAAGTCATCCTTTTCTTTCTCAAGGTTATCCTGCCTACCTGTATCTTTCATCCCCACCACTGCCACCCTCTCCAATATATTGCTCTCAGCTCTGTCTTCGCTAATCTTCAGCCTCTCTCTCTTGACTGATACACAAAAATAAGACTTCCTTTCTACCCACAAATAAGACCAAATATCCTCCATACTTAAAACACCCTTGATAAGACTGACCATCCCTGTTAGCTATTTTCTGGTATGTCTTCTCTATTCCTCAGCGAAATTCCTTGAAAATGTTGTCCAACTCGTTACTTTCTCTTCCTTTTCTTTCACTTTCTTCATAGAAATCTGGCTCCTTCAAAAGGCGTCAATGATCTCTTAATGGACAAATGTGATGGCTTTTTCCATGTTCCTTATCTTCCTTGACTTCTTTGTGGCATCTGAAATTAATGACCACTTTCTCTTCCTTGATACTCTCTGCTTCCCATAGTTTTATGAGATGGCACAGAGGTAAAAATCTAGGCTTTGTGACAAGGAAATCACTTTAAAAGACTGATATATATTAATTTAAGGTCGCCAAGGAATTCAGCTATGTAATTCCTAAATGAAAACTCAAGTCAGCCGTCAACCTTTTATAGAGTTTAATTACAAACAGGAGGAAGAAAGGAATTAGAGAGAGAGAGAGAGAGAGAGAGAGAGAGAGAGAGAGAGAGAGAGAGAAGGGGAGAGAAGGGAATAGGGCTTAAATACCCCTTCTGTTTAGGCTGGGCCAAAAGGCCCAAGCCCTTAGATATCTGGGGCAAAGAAAGGAGATCAGTCCCTATTAATCACGTGACCAAAATGGAGAAACAGTCTCAGGGGCCTCCACCTCCAGCTTCCTTCAGAGCAAGCTTCTCAGAGCACCTCTCCAACCACTCAGAGCCAAAACTCTCCAACCCCCCCCCCCAGTCCTCAGACCCCTCTATCTTTAAGGAAACCATCCAAGTTCCCTCCCCTCAGTTCTCACATCTACCAATCACTGTCCATCATTTTCCCTGTGCCAAGGGTGGCTCTTGCTTAACCCAGGACCGCCCAGAGGTCTGTGGCTTTGCACATGTCTGTTGAAGGTCATATTCTCAAATAATTAAATCTTGATCTTTTGCTACAGCCCTTCCTAAATCCTGTTACCCTGAGTAGGGTAGAGATTGGAATAATGAAATTTTGATCTATGCTGCAGCCCTTCCTAAATCCTGTTAGGACTGAGTAGGGTGGAGATTGCAATTTCCAAGACCTGGTTCTGTCATTCCAAGTATCTCCATTGTATCAATTCTAAAATCAATCATGACTCAAAGAAATTCCTGTTCTATGCTTAAGCATAGGTCAAAGCCCTTTCCATTGTTCAGCAAAAGGTTTCTGTCCTAAAGTAATCTTAAGAAGGGAGGAGGAGGAACCTCCCATGCCAATGGGGTTCACATTCCAATAGAGTTCCCACTCTCAATAGGAAATTTTTCAAGTATGAAATTTCCCAATGGTGAAATTTCCAACATTTATAAGTCTTAAGAAATTTTAAGGTTTACAGCTTAGAGTCATGAAGATCTGAGTTTGAATCCAGTTTCAGATATTTACTATCTGTGTGCCCTTGGGCAATTCACATAACCTCTGTTTCCTTAACTGTAAAAGGGGGATAATAATAACACATTCCACCCAGGGTTATTGTAAAGGTCAAATGAAATATTTGTAGAGTACTTCGCATAGTTCTTAGCACATAGTAGGTATTTAATGAATATTTATAATGAAGGTTATTTCCTTTCTTTCTTCCTCTTTTGGTTTTCTTTCTACTTGCCTGACTATTTCTTCTTAATCTCTTCTAAGGGATCATGGTTTATGTTATGTTCTCACTAATTATGCATGGAGCCCAAGCTTAGTGCTGGGCCCTCCCCTGCAATCCCTTTACGTTCTCTTCCTTCATGACCTCATCAGTGCTCATAGGTTCAATTATCATCTCTTGTCAGGTTATTTCAGATCTGTAAATCCTGCCTTAATTTCTCTCCTGCTCCTCAGCCTCACATCACTAATTACACTAATTACTTGGACAAATAAAATATCTTCTAGGGTCTCATACTCAACATGACCAAAAAACACTTCATTATCTCTAAACACACACATACACACACAACACAACACACCTCTTTTCTGAATTTTCATATGATTCTCAAAAATACCATCATCCTTCCAGTCATAACCTCAACATCACCCTTGACTCTTTGCTCTCATTCACAATACATTTTTAATCAGTTGCCAAATATTGTCTTTATTGACAAAACATTTCTTATATCTGGCCTCTTCTCTTGATTAAAATAACTACTGTTCTAGTTAAGATTTTCACTTCTTTTTTCTGGAGCATTTCAATGGATTCTCAACTGGTTTCTCTTTCTCATCGTTCCCCACTCCTCACAAATACCAAAGGGATTTTCTTTAAGCTCAGGTCTCACATTGCCATGCCCATACTTAATAAGCTCCAATGGGACCCTATGACCCTCAGATCAAATATAAACTTTTGGTACTTCACAAACTCACCTCGTTCAACCTTTCTGGATTTATTAAACATTGCTCCTCATCATGTATTCTGCAATCTAGTCCTACTGACTTTCTTGCTGTTTCTTACACAGCACCTTCCATCTTCTTCTCCACACCATTATGAACAACATCCCTCATAGCTGATGTGCTCTTTTTCATCATTTCAATTACTTGGAATCTCTTCTTTACTTCATGTTTCAGCTCAGGTGCTACCTTCTGTATGAGACACATCTTGGCCAATGGCTCTCTGTACCTCTTACATTATTTGGTGTCCTCTCTGCATATGTTTTGCATATACCCACATAGTTTCATGTTTTCTCTTCTATTAGAATACAGATTCTCTGAAGACAGAGAGGTGAATCAGTATTGTCTTTGCATCCTCAGATCATGATTTGTACAGAGATTGCTATAATTCATATTGAAATATGATAAATGCATTAAGCAATAACATATTGGGACCAGAAGAGGGAAGTAAGTTCTATAAATCTATTTAATCGAGTCAAACTTTACTAAATCTCATCATTTGTCCAGGGTTTCATATTTAAGACATCATATCATTATTAAGGCAGTGAATTATGTTGATGTTTTTATGCCAAATGTGCAAACTACAGGCAACAATATTCCCTTAAAGAAACTCAGTGGTTGCCATTTTGTAGAAACTTGTTGATTTTTGTCAGGGAACATCTTGCTCTTAGAAATATTTTTGACAGATGCTGAGTTGTTGGTACTTTTTCAAGTTGCAGAAAGAATAAAAAAAATAAATCTTTCATGAATGCTTCGTTGTCAAAAAGTGCCAAAGGTTGGCATAACTGGTGGGTGTGGTTAAGAGTGCTAATTGCCTTGGTTTTTAGGAGGAGTTGGAGTAGAGCACCTTCTAACTCCTTCACACCTTCAGTTTCCCTCATATTCTAAAATTTGGTATGAACCAAAGCCTATAGTGTATGACCCATCTGGATCATTAATCCCTTCCACTCCTTTATTTCCATCCAATTTCTTCTAATCCATCAAGATCCAGTTCAGGAGGCTTTCCCTGACTACCCTAATCCACTATATGAGCTATGAATGTGATAACTGGCTGTACTACTCAACTGAAATGTATATACTATGGAGGCAGCTAGGTGAGACGGTAGATAGAGGACCAGACCTGGAGTGAGGAGGACCTGAGTTAAAGTCCAGTCTCAGACACTTACTGTCTACATGACCCAAAGCAAGTCACTTCATCTCTCTGCATCAGCTTTCTCATCTGTTATGTGGGAATACTAATAGTACCTTCCTCTCAGGGTTGTGGATAAAAATAAAATAATATTTGTGAAGTGCCTTTCAAAAGCACTTTTGTGTTTTATAAATGCTAACCCTGATTAATATGCATCCTAGTATTAATGAATAGGTTAAATTTTCATGGGTTGTCTTCTGCCTCCAGTGAGATTCTAAGTTATAATTTCTATACTGCCCTAGTTTACCTTTTCTCTGCTTTTTGCATCTTTTTGAATACTAACTATGTAATACATCATGATAGGTATCATCCCAGCCTCATGCCATTTGAAACTTTGATAAGTTTTACGATATGTTTTTATTCAAGTCACTAATAAAATGTTGACTATCACAGGGCTAACAAGTCAGTGGGTTCTCTACTACAGACCCAACTTCAAGTTTATTTCAACCCAGTGACTTAATTCTTTAGAAAAAAGTTTTATTGTTGTCTTTAGTTATACCAAAGTCACATCCCCTTTAACACTCTCCATGCAACAAATGGATCTTCTTTTGCAAGAAAGACACCCATTTGAGCCAAACCAACACAGTGAATGTCTAATGTCACAGAGAGTATGGCATGTCCTTAGTTAACAAACCTTTCTACTGAGAGAATAGAGATCTGCCACATAATAATTTCTTGAGGCCTGAGATTTCTTGTGACAATTAATTGAATTTCAACAATCTTTTAGTATTGCTTTCATATACATTCCTGTGAGTCACTGTGTATGCTGTTCTCTTGGCTCTTCTGACTTTTTTGCTCTGCATTAGAGCATACTTTTCCCCATATTCCTCATTATTTCTTAACTGTACAATAATATTCCTTTTGTTGTTGTAGCTTAGTTGTGTAGGATTCTTCATGATGTCATGGCCCATGGCACACTAATTCTACTCATGGAATTTTCTTGACTGTTTATATACTTGGACCCAATGGGATCACTATTGGGCATATCTCCAGAAGATCATAGACAGAGAGAAGGTCCTATTGATTTCACAATATGTCTTTTTATATATTTTGTAATAAAAACTGTAAATAAAAGGGTGCCCTTCAATGATGGAATTTAAATGATTGCAAGGAGGCAGCTAGGTGGCTCAGTGCATAGAGCACTAGGTCTGGAGTCAGAAAGACCTATACTCAAACCTAGCTTCAGACATTTACTGGCTGGGTGACCTGGGCAAGTCTCTTAACCTGTTTGTCTTAATCCATGAAAGATGTAATTGGCAAACTGCTCCAGTATCTTTGCCAAGAAATTTCATGGATAGAAAATTGAGTCAAATGAATCAATTAGAAGGTTTTTATAATACAAATAAGAGATAATTGCAAAGATAGACACACATTTGATATGTGAGGTGAGTAAGCAACTGCAGGTTCGCAACTTGGGTGTTGCCAATTTCTTACTTACCTCACATATCAATTCTGCTTGAACCTCTTTCTCTCCATCTGTATAGCACTTTCTCTAGTAATGCACTCATTACCTCTTGTCTAAACTATTACAAAAATTTCTGATTGATCCCTTTCACTCAATATTCTCTCCACTTCAACCCATCCTCCACTCAGCTGCTAAAGTTATTTTCTTTAAATTTAAGTCTCATCATATCACTTAGTCTACTTAATAAACTCTAATGACACTACATTACTTTCAGAATCAAATATGAAATTAACTATTTGGCATTTAAAACCATACAAAACATTGCCCATTCCTACATTTCCACTCTTCTTAAACAGTCCCCTCCATAAAGTCTAAAAATCGGTTGCACTAGCTTATTTCCTGTTTCTCCCACATAGGACACATCTTCTCCTGATTTCATACATTTGCACTAGCTATACTCTATCCCTGGAATGGTCCCCCTTTTCATCTGTTTTCTGGTTTCTTTGGCTTAATTCAAGACTTAGCTCAAATCTTACCTCTTCAGGAGGTCTTTTTCCATGTCTCCTAATCCTACCTACTACTAGGAGCTTCCCGCTGAGATTACTTGCCATTTATACTACATACTTGAATATGTTGTTGAATATGCTCTTCATATGTTGTCTACTCCATTAAAATATGAGTTCTTTGGCTATTCACATTCAGAGAAAGAACTGTTAGAGTAGAAAGACAGAAGAAAAACATTTCCTCGATCACATAGTTTGATGAGGATATGATTGGGATGTAAACTCTAAATGGTCATTCTATTGCAAATATTGGAAATATGTCTTGATCAATGATACATGTAAAATCCAGTGGAATTGCTCATTGGCTATGGGAGGGGGGGAAAGAGTAGGAGGAGAGAAAGAATATGAATCATGAAACCATGGAAAATATTCTAAATTAATTAATTAAATAAAAAAAGAATATGAGTTCCTTGGAAGTAGGAATCACTTTTTAAAAATCCTTCATTGTAGCCTCAGCACCTAAAGCACCACTTGGCATAGAGGCAGGACTTAATAAAATTTTTTTGACTATCTGAACCAGAATAACATGTTTGACAAATGATATGTGATCATAAGATAATAGGTTTAGAACTGTCAGCAACTGCAAAGGCCTCCTAGTCCAATCCCTTAATTAAACCAATTCATATTGTAATCTTTAAATTATATATGGAGAGTAATTATATGCTGAGTAAGTGAAATGTGGGAGGTAATACTGAGAGAAAAGAGAATCAAGAGGCAATTTGGTAGAATAAATAGAAAGCCGGCTTCAATAAGGAAGATATGGGGTGAAGTCCTTCCTCTGCCACCACATATTAACTGTATGATCTGTCCTAAACAAGTCATGTAATCTCTCAGTGCCCCAGGCCACACCTCCAAGTTGCATAAAAAGTTATGGTCTTCAGAAGACCTAATAAAATCACAAATTCATTTTTTTTAAGTACTGAATATGACTGAAAAATCTTATAGCTTGTGAAACAGGCAGGTCCACCATATTTAATAATAATAATAATTAGTAGAACTTTTTAAATAGAAAATAATAGTTCCATAGAAGGAACAGATGGAATCTGAATGCAGATTGTAGCATATTATTCTTCACTTTATTTCCCTGTGAATTTTTCTCTAGTGTAAGCAATATATATCTTGTTTCACAATGTGGCAAACAGGGAAATATATGTTATATGATAATATATGTACAACCTATGCCATATTACCTGTCTTCTTGGGGAGGGGTGGGAGAGAGGAGGCAAAAATGAGAAATGGGTTTTTGGACATAACTAATGTGAGAATTTGTTTTTCTAGGATAAACATATTTGTATATATTTATAAGTCATATGCATTATAATACAGTCATGTTACACATTATATTGTGTCATAAAATAAAAATAGATGGTAATTAAAAAAGAAAAAAGTCAATGGAATCTTAGACATTTATACTTTAATTTTCATTCCATGAGTGCTATCACATAGTAAACACTGTTCATTATTCAATCATTTCAGTTGTGTTTAACTCTTTCTGACAGATATTTGGGGTCTACTTGGCAAAGATTTTGAAATAGTTTGCCATTTTCTTCACCATCTCATTTACAGGTGAGGAAACTGAGGCAAAAGGGTTAAGTGACTTGCTTAGAGTCACACAGTTGGTAAGTGTCTGATTTCAGATTTGTGCTCAGGTCTTCTGGATTTTAGACTTGATAATATATCTACTCTGGCCACCTAGCTGCCCAGTGACAACTATTTAAATGCTAGCTATTAGCTATTATTATTAGAGTACAAACGTGTAACTCTTCTTGCATAGGAATACAAAAAGAATTCTTGGCATAATTGCTATTCAGAGAGAAGTAAATGATGGGACTGTGATTCTATAATTGAGAAGTCTTAAGTATACTGATGACTTTGACTATGATCTTCCTCACAGCTGATACATTATAAATATTATTTCCATTTGCCTTGTTGTTACACTCTTAATAAATTGTATCACCAGTAATCTTGCCCCAAAAAGTAAATGAAGAATCAAGAGACTTGGGTTCTGGGATAACTTCTCCCTCTAACTATGGTAGACTTCAAATGAGTTGCTCAACTTCTAGTCCTTTAAAAGTGTCCTTATCTGACAAATGAGTGTATTAGGCTACACAACTGATAAGACCCAATTCTGAAATAATGACTTGGTAATGCTTCATTTTTGCCTTTGAACACTGGGCCCTTAACCTGGTAGCTGGTACAGAGTAGCATTTAATAAATATGTGGTAATTGATTATTGATTGAATAATGATTTAACTACCAATTATCATAGGATCACGAAATGCAAGGTCATAGATTTAGAACTAGAATGGATCTTAGAAGTCATTGAGTTGAATGCCTCACTTTACAGATAAAAATAATGATAAATATCCAGCATTTGCAAAGTTCTTTGAGGTTTGCAAAGCACTTTACAAGCATTAACTATTCTTTTTACCTTAGAACTACCCTTGGAGAAAAGTACTATTATTATTGCCATTTTACAAATGAGGAAAGTGAGGTTAGACAGAGGTTAAGTGATTTGCCCAGGATGGTGAAGATGTCTGAAGCCTGACTTAAACTCAGGAATTCTGAACTTCAGGTTCACCAATCTATCCATTGTCCCAGAAACTGTAGTCTAAAGGGTTTATAGATTTGCTCAGGATCACCGAGACAGTGGGTTTCTGAAGCAGGAATTGAATACTGATTGTTTTTACTGAAAGTTACTTTAGCCAACCTCTCAGAAATTAAAACAATTTATGCCTGCATACATTGAGTCTAGGTCATAGCAATGTAGCTCAGGATATCTAGAATGCCCAGGTCATTTCAACTCTGAAGAAATTAAGAAAAAAGTTGATTGACTCTTATATTCTGTTCTATCTTCTGCTATTTTTTTATTCAATTCCCCCTGCCCCAAAATCCATGTGTCTCCTTCAAATTTCTTGACTGATTAGAGTCCATGACAGTTTAAGGATATATCTGGGGTTTTAGATGATAGTCAGATCATGTCTCTTGCTGTTGAGTATGATATTCTATATGAGAGTGCTGGTCTAAAATTGATTAATTCTTCTCAGCCTTATTAAAATTGGTTAATCAGTGTTTATTTAGAACTCTTTCTACCCCCTAAATCTTCACCTCCTAATGAGAATAGTTATAGTCCACCCAAGAGACTGTTTATCACTTTCATGATTTGTATATCTCTAGCTTCTGGTAGAAATGAATATATTCCATGTTGGTTGAGATCTTTCAATTATTACAACTCAATTTTAGAATTACTAGGGGATTTCCCAAGTTTGAAAAATGACTAACCTTATAAAGGGAAATATTCTAATCGCTATTATAACCAACCACCATATGTTACATTCCAAACCAATGATTCACAGATATTTAGAGTCTGATGTGGCTCAAAGCTCAGTAAGTCAATTTGGTTGGAAAGCCGGCAGATTTTGAGGGACACACACACAAAAAACATCTTGGCTGCAGCTGTGTTACTGGGACACTGGAATATTCCTTTATTAGTTGGGAGGGCCCTTCCTTTTTCCATAAAGCTGTGGGGTTTTCACATACTGCTATGATTCACTTGGGGGATCATTCTTGGAAATTCTCAAGAAGGGACTGTGCTGCTCTCCTATTTCATTAAATATTTGTAGAACAATAACCCAGTAATCAGCTCCAGGGCATCTAGGAAACATTTGCATATGTGGTGTCATTGGGCAATGGATTAGGCAAGACTGTGCTTCATATCACTGTTCCAAAGTTACATCGATCTCTTGAGAGGCAGAGTTGCTCAGATTGCCAAACAGTTATGTGTATTAATATTAGACTTACTTTATCACTAGTAATTACTTTGGATAACAGGACTAATCACTCTAGCTCAATCAATAGGACAAGAGCTGTGAGTTGCTTTCAGTCATGCTAATGGTTTGCCCATCTCCATCTACACTCATTTGTGCACCACATTAAGTGATATGTAAAGCTGCACCTATCATTTGCATCATCAAGCAATCTCTGGGATTATGATTACAGAAAGGGAATGTTAACAAAAACTATACAATGTAATCCCCATTCTTTAGGAAACTGTAAGATAAATGATGTTAACATTAATGGTCATGACAAACAAAATCAATGCAGGGAGGAATTAAAGGAGAAACCAGTAAGTGAGGAAAAAAAAATCTTTGCTGGAAGTTTCTCTTGTGAAGGCCTTATTTGTAAGATGTGTAAAAAATAGATTAAATTTTATAAGAATAAGAGCTATTCCCCAATTAATAAACGATAAAATAAATATGACCAAGCAGTTTTCAGAGAAAGAATTCAAGCTCTCTATAGTCATTTAAGAAATCTTTTTAATCACTAATAATTAGAGAAATGCAAATTAAAACAATATGATTTTATCTTAAATCCATTAGATTGGCAAAGATCATAAAAACAGAAAATGACAAATGCTGAAGGGACTGTGGAAAAAAAGACATCTTAAGGCAGTATTAATGAATCCACAAACCTTTCTAACCACTTTGGAAAGCAGTTTGGAACAACTCTCTCTACTAGATCTTCATCTCCAAGGAGATCTGAAATAAAAGGAATCCATTTATACAATTATGTATTTTTGCAATGTCAAGAATTGGAGATAGAGGGGGAAAGTATGGAAATGATGAGCAAGTTATGGTAAGTGATTATGATGGAATACCATTATACTATAAGAAGATGAAAGAAATGACTGGAAAGACTTAGATAAATTGATGCAGGGAAAAATGAACAGAACCAGGAGAACAGTTTATACAATATCAACAATGTTATAAAGACAAATAACATTGGAGGATTAAGGAAAGCTGATCAATGTGATGGCTAACCATTATTTCAAAGGATTCAGGATGCAATATGCTACCCACATTCTAACAGTAAGGTGATGGATTCAAAGTGGAGATTGAATTATAATTTTGTTCATAAATGATCAATGAAGGATTTTTTTTTTACTTGACTATACATATTTATAAGCAGAAGGTTTTTTCTCCCCTTCTTGAGGGGGAATATGTAGCAGTCCTCACCAATGTATGGACAAGGGAAATAATTAAAAGGTAAAGATTGTCTTAGGAGAGCCCATGCTCAGTCCTGCGCATGGCAAGCAAAGCATTTGACCCTTGATCCCAGAGTCCTCCAGGTTTAGGTGCGAACTCAGGTTTCTTTGTGCTCACCTGGCTGAGACAAACCACACCTATACCTTGTTGTAATTTACAATCGAACCAATGGCAATCCACTGTGTAGTCATCAATATGTATTGTGTACATTTGCATCTCAATGACAATAAATATGAGGGACCACAGCAAGCCAGCTCTCTTTACCTTATCACCCCTCACCTCTCTGTCTTTCCTGGAGTTTAGCCTCTGGCCAAGCTCAACTTTAACTTCCTCTCTCTCTCTCTCTCTCTCTCTCTCTCTCTCTCTCTCTCTCTCTCTCTCTCTCTCTCTCTCTCTCTCTTTCTCTCTCTCTCTCTCTTTCTCTCTCTCTCTCTGAAAGACCTTTTTTCCTTAATCTCCTATCCTCAAATGGTCCGTGCTTAGAGTACCAGCTCTAAGGGACTGGTGATTTCTTTCTTGATCTCTTCTCCTCAAGCTGGACTGATCCATACTTGCAGCCCAGGCTGTAAGGAATTGTGGCTTTTCTTTCAGCTAATCTCCATGTTTATTGCTTACTCCCATATGTTGATTCGAAGCTACTTAACTGTTTCATATCCTAGTGGAAGCTAAGCAGCTGAGCTTATTCTGTGGAGCTCGATTATTATAAATATTGCATGGGTGTCTGCCTCCTTCTTATCTATCACCTTGGCTCCAACCTTTCCCCCAAGGTCAACCTTCTATCTTTCCTTTCTGGGGAGGGCTGCGGGCCAGCCCCCCCCCCTACTCTTATAGAATAAGTGAGAAGAAAATATAGATTTGGAATTTTGTTGGTTGAAAATAATCCAATTTTAATAAATGACACCTTTCCATGAGTCTTTAAAAAATATGTGCACAAGCAGGAAATAAACAATAGACTAAAACTAATCATAATAAACTAAAACATGATGAAATATGTGCATTTTTCTACTTTGATTTATATCAAAGATTAAGTGTAACAGAGATTTTGGTCATGTGAAGTTTAGCTTCCTGCAGCAAGAGTTTATCCTGCTCCTCTTCTCAATAATGGGAGAAAGAGAAGTGCTAATAACTACAAGTATTTTGTTTTAGGGAGCAGAGTCATAAGGGTTGTAGTTAGAGGCCATTAGAAGAGAGCACAACTACTTTGTGGTGATGAGCTGGGTTGGTTCTCCCAAACAATTGTTTGGGGACTCTAGGACTAGGATCTAAGAGATACACCTCTTCTCAAAAACCGAGAACAAGTTATTTTAGAGTGATGTTAGCTGTCATCTGTTTAAGTTATTTAAGATAAATAGATGACCAATTTTTGATTGGTGGCCATAGCAAAGCACATGCCAAAGAATAATTTGGAAATGCTGATTTAGATTGAACTTTTCTTCTAATTTAGCAATCTCTAACTATGGAGTTGCATTAGCCTACAGTAGTATTTCTCAGAACAGAATTTTTTGGAACTCCAGGAGACAAGTCAAAGCTCTAAGGACATAACAGAACCCTATAAAGCAAAATCCCAGATGTGGATAGTGACAGCAGTAAATGAAAGGTCAGTTGAACATAGATTTTTTTTTTTTATATGTGTGATTCTAAGGGCCACAATAATTGAATAATGAACTCTGGGTAACTTCCTCCTCTTCAATAGCCTCCCACTCCTTCTCCTTCTCTACTTTTATTTCTTCCTCTTCCTCCTTCTTTTCTTCTTATCCTTTTTCTGTCTCTCCCTCTTTTCCTTTCCCACTCCTTCCTCCTCATCCCTTTTCCTTCTTCCTTTTTCTTACATTTCTCTTTCATTTTAGATTCCTCTCCATTCACTGGCTTTATCTCCTATGCCAATAATGTGAATGTATCCCAATCTTAAATCTTTCTCTTGGCCCTGTTCCTCTTTCAAGATATTGTCCTGTCCTTCCTTCCCTGAACATCTAAACAAGTGATGGTGAACCTTTTAGAGACCACATGCTGTGCCTAGCCCCCCTGGACCTCCAAAGACTAAGTGTCATGCCCTACTCCCCCACTGAGTTCTGGGCATGCCCCATTCCCTTACCCCACACAGGGGAGGGAGAAAGTACTCCCATTGTGCTGCTGAGCAGAGGGGCAGGTAAAGTGAGAAATGTCCTCAGTGCAGGTGAAGAGGGGGAGAAGAGTGACTTGAAAGATCTGCTTCCTTCCACCTCTGCCTCCTGTGAGCCACCCACCTTAACCCCTGTGCTTTCCCATTGGGTTGCTAGACAGAAGGACAGGTGATGTGAAAAAATGTTTTAAGTCATAGTGGAGAGGGGTAGGGGAGCAGCTCCACCCAAGTTCCTCTGCCTTTCTAATAACAAACTCTGGGAAGAATGGGAGAACAGTGTACATACACACAGAGAGCAGTCTGTATGCCATCTTTGGCACATGTGCCATAGGTTTGCCACCACTGATCTAAATTGTTAGAAAGCATAATCAATGCTCATTGCTTCTACTTTTTCACTGCCCAAATTTTCTCTGACTTATTGAATCTGGTTCTATCCTTCAAAGTAATTCTGAAATTCTTTTTTTCAAGATAATTATTGCCAAGTACAATATCCTCACAGGGTCTCTATTTAATGATCTGCAATCAGGAGAGGAAATAGAAAGACTGATGATGACATTCAAGTATTAAGGCTCAACTACATAAGCATAAGGCCCACTGTTGTTATTACTGGGGAGGAGGAAAAGAATGAAAAATCAATTTTCCACACATTTGACAAAATCATCTTGCACCTGGCTCTGATCATTTCATTCTCCTGTGGAAAAAAAAATAACACAGTGAGCAGTTTCCTCTGCATATAAGATATGAATATAAGCTTCTTAGCCTGACATTTCAGGTCCACCACAATATGACTTAATTTTTCTTTCATTGTTTCTTGCATTCTTCTCTATGATTTCTCAGTAGTCCTCCATAACCAGAATGGATCCTCTTCACATCAGTGCCTGGACATTCTCCACAGAGATTAGATATGTGACATTCTCCTCTCCTAACCCAATCTCTGGCTCCTGTGCGTTACTATAGCTTGTCCTTCAATACAGAAAACCCATTATCTGTCCCCATCTGTTCCTTGATTCCCTTCTATTCCTTCACAACAAGCAGGCCAGACACTTTAGGTGACACAGCTTCAGTAAACATTTAATTAAACAAGCTTTTATTAATCACTTCCTCTGTTCAAGTCTCTGTGGAAGGTGTTAGGGATACAAAACCAAAAACAGGCAAAGTACATTTGCATTTGCCAGAAAGGAGACACCATGGATACAGATATGTAAATACAAAATATAAACAAAGTGATTTTGGTTGGTGTGGTAATAACATGCCTGGTGGAAATAAGGACAGGTTTTGTGTAAGATATAACATCAGAGTTGAGACTGAAATGTAAGTGAGGCTCTCAAGAGGCAAGCGTTGAGAAAAGAGGGAATGCTGGACCTAGGACAAAGAGAGACAGTCATTTAAGAAGAGCAGCAAATGTCTCAAACTGATTGTTTGAGGAAGAGAGTGTCAAAGATGAAAATGACATTTCCTCTCAATTTTTTTTATGACACTTGGGATCTCTCCTTTGCCTTTATCACAATCTACTTTGTATCATAATTATTTATATAAATCTCATTGTCCATTTTAAGTTGTAAATTACTTTTAGTCAGATTATTTTATCATCTTTGTATGCCTAACACTTTGTACAATGTCTTCAATACAGTAGAAGTGTCCATGGAATATAATTGGAGAGGTGGATGTTCCTGCATATCTATGAATGGGCATTCTTTAGCACCACCATCATTTACTAGTCTCTTACTAAAAATCCCCCCGGCCCCAGAAATTGTGTTCCTGTTGCTCACACCCAACAGCTTCCTAATCTAGTCCCCTGTACCTATACCAGCCTTCCAAGGTGGGGTTTTCTTCGACATTTCTGTATATTCCTCAAAGTTAACATAGCACCTGGCACACAATAAATGTTTGTTGGCTATTAAGCATTTACTAAGTGCCTATTATATGAACGACACTGTGCTTACATAATAGGGATACAAAGACAAAAGTGAAAATTCTCTGCTCTCAAGAAACTTGCATTCTATGGAAGTAAGCATAGTGATTGTGACAAGTACACAGATAAATAAAATCAAAGTATATTCCCAGTAAATATGAAGTAATGTGGGGAAAGAAATAACCAACATGGGAAGGAGTGAGGAAAGGAAGTGGCACTTGAGGTAAGTACTTATTAAGTGCCTATTATGAGGCTGGCATTGTGCTTAGGGTCAGGGATGCCAAAGTGAGAGGGAAGATGTCTCTTCCCTCATGGAGTCTGTACTTTACTAGATGATGAAAAGGCAAGGTTTCAGGCACACAAAAGCACCCCAAAGAACAGAACAGTTAATTCACTGCAAAGCTCATATAAAACTTTGTTCAAATTTGTTGGAAATTAGTAGGAAGAGGATAAAAATCCTGATGTTAAGTCATAGTTATGTGACCTTTGCTCTGTAGAGTACATATTGATGTGATTTCACATCATTTATCTATTTAGAATAGTGGGGTCATTATTCTAGAATATATAAATTTTGATGGGTTAAAGATCTAAGAAAAAATGTGTGTCAGGGTACTAGAAGTTTAGCATACCACACAAAGGTTTGTCTCAGTGTAAACAACACACCCTTACTAGGTCCAAAGGAGAGGTTGTGAGAATAGGAGAAATGTGAGAAAATACATGGGAGGAAGGAGGAAAAACTAAATGGGATAAGGAGTTCAGTAAGCTATCCAATAAAGAGTCTGTTATTACAAACAGCAGGACAGAGAAATCAGCCAATATGAGCTAAAATTTCCACATGCCCAGGAAGCTAAATATTATCCTCAACATCACTTAGTATTCCCCTCAGGAAAGCCTATTGACCTTCTGATCAGTTGCTTAGACTCTCTTTTTCCTTCCTCCACCAAGCAAACCCAAAGGTATGAACCACATACATAGATATACTGTATTATTTCCATTTACAGGCACATGTATATGTGAAAGATTGATTTAGAAAGAAAGCAAGACAGAATGTCATACAGAGACAGAGAGAGGCAAAATGGTTTAGTTATATAATGGCTATAGAACTGGCCTATGAATTAGGAATATCTGAGTTCACATCCTGCCTTTGACTCCTATTGAGTGACCCAAGCAAATTACTTAACCTTTCAGTGATCCAGGCAGCTCCTTAAAATTATGAAACTATAAAGCAGTTGTCAAAGGACATTGATGAAAGTTCCCACACGGGGAGTTCTCTTCACCAAAGGGTTTCCAGGTCAGGCTACATTAAATAGATATACATTACTGACTTGCCTGGGTCTTGAAGGAAAAAAAAGATATCAAGAGATAGAAAAAGATAAAAATATATTCTTTTTTAAAATTAATTTATTTAGTCAATTTAGAACATTATTCCTTGGTTACAAGAATCACATCATTTCCCTCACTCCCCTCCACCCACCCTTCCCGTAGCCAACATGCAATTTCATTGGGTATTACATGTGTCCTTGATCAGAACCTATTTCCATGTTATTGGTATTTGCATTAGGATGTTCATTTAGAGTCTACATCCTGTAAACCTTAAAATTTCTTAGACTTATGAATGTTGGAAATTTCCCCATTGGGAAATTTCATACTTGAAAAAATTTCCTACTGATAGTAAGAACTCTATTGGAATATGAAACTCCTTGGCATGGGAGGATCCTTCTTCCCCCTACTTAAGACTACTTTAGGACAGAAACCTTTTGCTAAACAATGGAAAGGGCTTTGACCTATGCTTAAGCATAGAACAGGAAGTTCTTTGAGTCATGATTGATTTTAGAATTGATACAATAGAGATACTTGGAATGACAGAACCAGGTCTTGGAAAGTACAATCTCCACCCTACTCAGAGTAACAGGATTTAGGAAGGGCTGCAGCAAAGATCAAGATTTAATTATTTGAGAATATGATCTTCAACAGACATGTGCAAAGGGGAGAGACCTCTGGGTGGGCCTGGGTTAAGCTAGAGCCACCATTGGCACTGGGGAGACATTGACAGTGATTGGTAGATGTGAGAGCTGAGGGGAGGGAACTTAGATGGTTGGCTTAAAGATAGCGGGGTCTGAGGACTGGAGGGGTGGATGCTCTGAAGGAGGTCTGAGAGGAGAGAGGTCCTGGAGGGAGAGCTCCTAGAGAGATCTTGAAGGAGGCTGTGGAAGGAGAACTCAGGAGGAGTCAGGAGGAGAATTCTCTGGAAACATTTCTTGAAAGGAGGCTCTCTTGAAGGTGGAGCCGGAGGTTGGCATGAGAAGCCTTACCTAGAGAGATCTTGGGTGAGTGATAAAACCAACTGACTGATTTATCTCTTAGGACTGAGGTCTAGGCGTTATTGGCTTGAGGCCCTTCATTCTTATTCCTTTCTTACTTTCTCTCTTTTTCTATTGATTAATCAGTGTATTATAAATTAAATTTCTCTATAAAACCCAGTTGACTTGGGCATATTCATAAATTGAGAATATATTCCCTGATGACCATCTTATATTTATATAGAACCAAGACACAGTAGAAAACATATCTCAGCGGTCATAATTGTTATATATTTCCCTTGCTCCCAAACATTTTAATGATCACATTTTATGGCTCCCACTCTCTTATCTACAACTATTTAATGCTCAAAACTATTTTAAATCTAACAGTCCCCAGCTATATCCCCTCAACCCATGTATTCAATCAGTTATTTTTCCTGTGTTTCTACTCCCACAGTTTTTCCTCTGAATGTGGATAATGTTTTTTTTTTCTTATAGATCTCTCCAAGTTGTTCAGGATCACTGCATTGCTATTAATGGAGAAGTCCATTACATTTGATTGCACCACAGTGTATCGGTCTCTGTGTACAATGTTCTGCTGGTTCTGCTCCTTTCGCTCTGCATCAGTTCCTGGAGGTTGTTCCAGGTCCAATGGAATTCCTCCACTTAATTATTCCTTTAATCACAATAGTATTCCATCACCAACATATACCACAATTTGTTCAGCCAGTCCCCAACTGAAGGGCATTCCCTCCTTTTCCAAATTTTTGCCACCATAAAGAGAGCGGCTATGAATATTCTTGTACATACCTTTTTCCTTATTATCTCTTTGGTGTACAAACCCAGCAGTGCTATGGATGAATCAAAGGGCAGACAGTCTTTTAGCACCTTTTGGGCATAGTTCCAAGTTGCCCTCCAGAATGGTTGGATCAATTCACAACTCCATCAGCAATGCATTAATATCCCAACTTTGCCACATCCCCTCCAGCATTCATTACTTTCCTTTGCTGTCATATTAGCCAGTCTTCTAGGTGTGAGGTGATACCTCAGAGTTGTTTTGGTTTGCATTTCTCTGATTATAAGAGATTTAGGACACTTATTAATATATTTGATTTCTTTAACTGAAAATTGCCTATTCATGTCCCTTGCCCATTTATCAATTAGAAAATGGCTTGATTTTTTTGTACAATTGGTTTAACTCTTTATGAATTGGAGTAATTAGACTTTTGTCAGAGGTTTTTGTTATGGAGATTGTTTTCCAATTTGTTGCTTCCCTTCTAACTTTGGATGCATTGGTTTTGTTTGTACAAAAACTTTTTAATTTGATGTAATCAAAATTATTGATTTTACATTTGTGATTTTTTCTAGCTCTTGCTTGATTTTAAAATCTTTCCTTTCCCAAAGATCTGACATGTATACTATTCTGTATTCACCTAATTTGCGTATAGTTTCCTTCTTTATATTTAATTCATTCACCCATTCTGAGTATACCTTGGGGTAGGGTATGAGATGTTGATCCAAACCTAATCTCTCCCATACTGTCTCCCAATTTTCCCAGCAGTTTTTATCAAATAGTGGGTTTTGGTCCCAAAAGCTGGGATCTTTGGGCTTATCATAGACCATCTTGCTGAGGTCATTTACCCCAAGTCTATTCCACTGATCCTCCTTTCTGTCTCTTAGGCAGTACCAAATTGTTTGATGACCTAGGCGTTATAGTATAGTTTGAGATCTGGGACTGCAAGGCTTCCTTGCTTTGCATTTTTTTTTCATAATTTACCTGGATATCCTTGATCTTTTGTTCTTCCAAATGAACTTTGTTATGTTTTTTTCTAATTCAGTGAAAACATTTTGTTGGTAGTTCAATGGGTATGGCACTAAATAAGTAAATTAATTTGGGTAGGATTGTCATTTTTATTATGTTAGCTTGTCCTACCCATGAGTAGTTGATGTTTTTCCAATTGTTTAGATCTAGTTTTAATAGTGTGGAAAGTGTTTTGTATTTCTGTTCATATAGTTCCTGTGTTTGTCTTGGCAGATAGATTCCTAGGTATTTTATATTGTGATTTTAAATGGAATTTCTCTTTCTAATTCTTGTTGCTGAGATGTGTTGGAGATATATAGAAATGCTGATGACTTATGTGGGTTTAGTTTGTATCCCGCAACTTTGCTAAAATTGTTGATTTTTAAAATTAACTTTTTGGTTGATTCTCTGGGGTTCTTTAAGTAGACCATCATATTATCTGCAAAGAGTGATAGCTTGGTCTCATCATTTCCTATTTTAGTAGCTTCAATTTCTTTTTCTTATCTAATTGCAGCAGCTACTGTTTCTAGTACAATGTTAAATAAGAGAAGGTGATAATGGGCATCTTTGTTTCACTCCTGATCTTATTGGGAAGGCTTCTAGTTTGTCCTCATGTCAGATATCATGATTGAGACTCCTGCCTTCTTTTTCTCAATTGATGCCCAATAGATTTGGCTCCATCCTCTTACTTTTACCCTGTGCGTGTTGACCTTCCTTATGTGTATTTCTTGTAGAGAGCATATGGTATGGTTTTGGATTCTAATCCACTATGCTATTTGCTTGCATTTTATGGGTGAGTTCATTCCATTCACATTCAGAGTTATGTTTACTAGCTGTGTATTTCCCAGAATTTTGATTTCTACTCCTAGTCCTTCCTTTTCTTCTTTCACTATTTCCTTCTC